>NC_084578.2:3155000-3195000 GCF_033978685.3 Nerophis lumbriciformis | reverse complement strand
AAAACCACGCAAAACTCGATCAAAAGGAACAAGAATATGCAGTTTGGGTAGGAATTGCGTGTGAATTGTTATGCAAACCAATTGTTGCAGCAGCTGTCCGGGTGGCAGTTTAAACTTAAATAATGATGTGATGAACAAGAACATATAAACAAAAAACACACAAACTTGATTAAAATGAACGAGAATATGCAGTTTGGGTAGGAATTGCGTGTGAATGTGAAAGGATGACAAACGTGCACAAACAGATGTGGCGCTCCAATCATGGCTCCCAAAATTACAACCTGGCCTACATATAATTTGATTACCAATTAAGAACATCACTTTTGGGTCATGTGTATCAAAATTGGAAATGCCTAGCAAAAACAAAAAACAAAAAAAGTAAATAGTTATGCAAACCAATTGTTGCAGCAGCTGTCCGGGTGGCAGTTTAAACTTAAATAATGATGCGATAAACAAGAACATATTTAAAAAAAACGCACAAACTTAATTAAAATGAACTGGAACATGCAGTTTGGGTAGGAATTGCGTGTGAATGTGAAAGGATGGCAAACGTGCACAAACAGATGTGGCGCTCCAAACATGGCTCCCAATATTGCAACCTGGCCTAAATATCATTTGATTACCAATTAAGAACATCACTTTTGGGTCATGTGTATCAAAATTGGAAATACCTAGCAAAAACTAAAAACTAAAAAAGTAAATAGTTATGCAAACCAATTGTTGCAGCAGCTGTCCGGGTGGCAGTTTAAAATTAAATAATGATGCTATATAAATGATGATATATAAAAAAAACACACAAACTTCATTAAAATGAACTGGAACATGCAGTTTGGGTAGGAATTGCGTGTGAATGTCAAAGGATGACAAACGTGCACAAACAAAGGTGGCACTCAAATCCTGGCTCCCAAGATTAAATTCTGGCCTAGATGTCATTTGATTACCAATTAAGAACATCACTTTTGGGTCTTGTGTATCAAAATTGGAAATGCCTAGCAAAAAAAAAAAAGGAATTAGTTATGCAAACCAATTGTTGCAGCAGCTGTCCGGGTGGCAGTTTAAACTAAAATAATGATGTGATGAACAAGAACATATAAACAAAAAACACACAAACTTGATTAAAATGAACGAGAATATGCAGTTTGGGTAGGAATTGCGTGTGAATGTGAAAGGATGGCAAACGTGCACAAACAGAGGCGCTCCAATCCTGGCTCCCAAGATTGCAACCTGGCCTAAATGTCATTTGATTACCAATTAAGAACATCACTTTTGGGTCATGTGTAGCAAAATTGGAAATGCCTAGCTAAAAAAAAAAACGAAATAGTTATGCAAACCAATTGTTGCAGCAGCTGTCCGGGTGGCAGTTTAAAATTAAATAATGATGCGATGAACTAGAACATATATATAAAAAAACACACAAACTTGATTAAAATGAACGAGAACATGCAGTTTGGGTAGGAATTGCGTGTGAATGTGAAAGGATGGCAAACGTGCACAAACAGATGTGGCGCTCCAATCATGGCTCCCAAGATTACAACCTGGCCTAAATGTCATTTGATTACCAATTAAGAACATCACTTTTGGGTCATGTGTATCAAAATTGGAAATGCCTAGCAAATAAAAAATAAAAAATCAATAGTTATACAAACCAATTGTTGCAGCAGCTGTCCGGGTGGCAGTTTAAACTTAAATAATGATGTGATGAACAAGAACATATAAACAAAAAACACACAAACTTGATTAAAATGAACAAGAATATGCAGTTTGGGTAGGAATTGCGTGTGGATGTGAAAGGATGGCAAACGTGCACAAACAGATGTGGCGCTCCAAACATGGCTCCCAAGATTACAACCTGGCCTAAATGTCATTTGATTACCAATTAAGAATATCACTTTTGGGTCATGTGTATCAAAATTCCAAATTCCTAGCAAAAAAAAAAAAAAAAAAAAAAAAATGAATTGTTATGCAAACCAATTGTTGCAGCAGCTGTCCGGGTGGCAGTTTAAACTTAAATAATGATGCGATGAACTAGAACATATATATAAAAAAAAAAAAAAACTTAATTAAAATGAACGAGAATATGCAGTTTGGGTAGGAATTGCGTGTGAATGTGAAAGGATAGCAAACGTGCACAAACAGATGTGGCGCTCCAATCATGGCTCCCAAGATTACAACCTGGCCTAAATGTCATTTGATTACCAATTAAGAACATCACTTGTGGGTCGTGTGTATCAAAATTGGAAATGCCTAGCAAAAACAAAAAACAAAAAAAGGAAATAGTTATGCAAACCAATTGTTGCAGCAGCTGTCCGGGTGGCAGTTTAAACTTAAATAATGATGTGATTAACAAGAACATATTTTTAAAAAAAACGGACAAACTTGATTAAAATGAACGAGAACATGCAGTTTGGGTAGGAATTGCGTGTGAATGTGAAAGGGTGGCAAACGTGCTTAAACAAAAGTGGCACTCAAATCCTGGCTCCCAAGATTAAATTTTGGCCTGAATTTAATTTGATTACCAATTAAGAACATCACTTTTGGGTCATGTGTATCAAAATTGGAAATGCCTAGCAAAAAACAAAAACAAAAAAAAGTAAATAGTTATACAAACCAATTGTTGCAGCAGCTGTCCGGGTGGCAGTTTAAAATTAAATAATGATGCGATGAACAAGAACATACATAAAAAAAACACACAAACATGATTAAAATGAACGAGAATATGCAATTTGGGTAGGAATTGTGTGTTAATGTGAAAGGATGGCAAACGTGCACAAACAGAGGCGCTCCAATCCTGGCTCCCAAGATTCCAACCTGGCTTAAATGTCATTTGATTACCAATTAAGAACATCACTTTTGGGTCATGTGTATCAAAATTGAAAATTCCTAGCAAAAAAATAAATAAAAAAATAAAAAATTAATTGTTATGGAAACCAATTGTTGCAGCAGCTGTCCGGGTGGCAGTTTAAACTTAAATAATGATGCGATAAACAAGAACATATTTAAAAAAAAACGCACAAACTTAATTAAAATGAACTGGAACATGCAGTTTGGGTAGGAATTGCGTGTGAATGTGAAAGGATGGCAAACGTGCACAAACAGATGTGGCGCTCCAAACATGGCTCCCAATATTGCAACCTGGCCTAAATGTCATTTGATTACCAATTAAGAACATCACTTTTGGGTCATGTGTATCAAAATTGGAAATGCCTAGCAAAAAAAAAAAAAAAAAAATCAATAGTTATGCAAACCAATTGTTGCAGCAGCTGTCCGGGTGGCAGTTTAAACTTAAATAATGATGCGATAAACAAGAACATATTTAAAAAAAAAACGCACAAACTTAATTAAAATGAACTGGAACATGCAGTTTGGGTAGGAATTGCGTGTGAATGTGAAAGGATGGCAAACGTGCACAAACAGATGTGGCGCTCCAAACATGGCTCCCAATATTGCAACCTGGCCTAAATGTCATTTGATTACCAATTAAGAACATCACTTTTGGGTCATGTGTATCAAAATTGGAAATGCCTAGCAAAAAAAAAAAAAAAAAAATCAATAGTTATGCAAACCAATTGTTGCAGCAGCTGTCCGGGTGGCAGTTTAAACTTAAATAATGATGCGATAAACAAGAACATATTTAAAAAAAAAACGCACAAACTTAATTAAAATGAACTGGAACATGCAGTTTGGGTAGGAATTGCGTGTGAATGTGAAAGGATGGCAAACGTGCACAAACAGATGTGGCGCTCCAAACATGGCTCCCAATATTGCAACCTGGCCTAAATGTCATTTGATTACCAATTAAGAACATCACTTTTGGGTCATGTGTATCAAAATTGGAAATGCCTAGCAAAAAAAAAAAAAAAAAAATCAATAGTTATGCAAACCAATTGTTGCAGCAGCTGTCCGGGTGGCAGTTTAAACTTAAATAATGATGCGATAAACAAGAACATATATATAAAAAAACACACAAACTTGATTAAAATGAACTAGAATATGCAGTTTGGGTAGGAATTGCGTGTGATTGTGAAAGGATGGCAAACGTGCACAAACAGAGGCGCTCCAATCCTGGCTCCCAAGATTACAACCTGGCCTTAATGTCATTTGATTACCAATTAAGAACATCACTTGTGGGTCGTGTGTATCAAAATTCAAAATTCCTAGCAAAAAAATAAATAGATGAATAAAAAATGAATTGTTATGCAAACCAATTGTTGCAGCAGCTGTCCGGGTGGCAGTTTAAACTAAAATAATGATGCGATAAACAAAAACATATATAAAAAAAAACGCACAAACTTGATTAAAATGAACTGGAATATGCAGTTTGGGTAGGAATTGCGTGTGAATGTGAAAGGATGGCAAACGTGCACAAACAGATGTGGCGCTCCAATCATGGCTCCCAAGATTACAACCTGGCCTGAATGTCATTTGATTACCAATTAAGAACATCACTTTTGGGTCATGTGTATCAAAATTGGAAATACCTAGCAAAAACAAAAAACAAAAAAAGTAAATAGTTCTGCAAACCAATTGTTGCAGCAGCTGTCCGGGTGGCAGTTTAAAATTAAATAATGATGTGATGAACTAGAACATATATAAAAAAAACACACAAACTTGATTAAAATGAACGAGAATATGCAGTTTGGGTAGGAATTGCGTGTGAATGTGAAAGGATGGCAAACATGCACAAACGGAGGCGCTCCAATCCTGGCTCCCAAGATTACAACCTGGCCTAAATGTCATTTGATTACCAATTAAGAACATCACTTTTGGGTCGTGTGTATCAAAATTGGAAATGCCTAGCAAAAAAAGAAAAAAAAAAGAAAAAGGAAATAGTTATGCAAACCAATTGTTGCAGCAGCTGTCCGGGTGGCAGTTTAAAATTAAATAATGATGCGATGAACTAGAACATATATATATAAAAAAACACACAAACTTGATTAAAATGAACGAGAATATGCAGTTTGGGTAGGAATTGCGTGTGAATGTGAAAGGATGGCAAACGTGCACAAACAGATGTGGCGCTCCAATCCTGGCTCCCAAGATTACAACCTGGCCTGAATGTCTTTTGATTACCAATTAAGAATATCACTTTTGGGTCATGTGTATCAAAATTGGAAATGCCTAGCAAAAAAAAAAAAAAATAAATAAATAGTTATGCAAACCAATTGTTGCAGCAGCTGTCCGGGTGGCAGTTTAAACTTAAATAATGATGCGATAAACAAGAACATATATAAAAAAAAATGCTAAAACTTGATTAAAATGAACTAGAATATGCAGTTTGGGTAGGAATTGCGTGTGAATGTGAAAGGATGGCAAACGTGCACAAACAGATGTGGTGCTCCAATCATGGCTCCCAAGATTAAATTCTGGACTAAATGTCATTTGATTACCAATTAAGAACATCACTTTTGGGTAATGTGTATCAAAATTGGAAATGCCTAGCAAAAAAATAATAACAATCAATAGCTATGCAAACCAATTGTTGCAGCAGCTGTCCGGGTGGCAGTTTAAAATTAAATAATGATGCGATGAACTAGAACATATATATATAAAAAAAACACACAAACTTGATTAAAATGAACTAGAATATGCAGTTTGGGTAGGAATTGCGTGTGAATGTGAAAGGATGGCAAACGTGCACAAACAGATGTGGCGCTCCAATCATGGCTCCCAAGATTACAACCTGGCCTGAATGTCATTTGATTACCAATTAAGAACATCACTTTTGGGTCATGTGTATCAAAATTCCAAATTCCTAGCAAAAAAATAAATAAAAAATGAACTGTTATGCAAACCAATTGTTGCAGCAGCTGTCCGGGTGGCAGTTTAAACTTAAATAATGATGCGATAAACAAAAACATATATTAAAAAAAACGCACAAACTTGATTAAAATGAACTGGAACATGCAGTTTGGGTAGGAATTGCGTGTGAATGTGAAAGGATGGCAAACGTGCACAAACAGAGGCACTCCAATCCTGGCTCCCAAGATTACAACCTGGCCTAAATGTCATTTGATTACCAATTAAGAACATCACTTTTGGGTCATGTGTATCAAAATTGGAAATGCCTAGCAAAAAAAAAAAAAAAAAAATCAATAGTTATGCAAACCAATTGTTGCAGCAGCTGTCCGGGTGGCAGTTTAAAATTAAATAATGATGCGATGAACTAGAACATACATTAAAAAAAAACACAAACATGATTAAAATTAACTAGAATATGCAGTTTGGGTAGGAATTGCGTGTGAATGTGAAAGGATGGCAAACGTGCACAAACAGATGTGGCGCTCCAATCCTGGCTCCCAAGATTACAACCTGGCCTGAATGTCATTTGATTACCAATTAAGAATATCACTTTTGGATCATGTGTATCAAAATTGGAAATGCCTAGCAAAAACAAAAACCAAAAAAAGTAAATAGTTATGCAAACCAATTGTTGCAGCAGCTGTCCGGGTGGCAGTTTAAACTTAAATAATGATGCGATGAACTAGAACATGTATTTAAAAAAACACACAAACTTGATTAAAATGAACTAGAATATGCAGTTTGGGTAGGAATTGTGTGTGAATGTGAAAGGATGGCAAACGTGCACAAACAGATGTGGCGCTCCAATCATGGCTCCCAAGATTACAACCTGGCCTGAATGTCATTTGATTACCAATTAAGAACATCACTTTTGGGTCATGTGTATCAAAATTGGAAATGCCTAGCAAAAAAAAAAAAAGGAAATAGTTATGCAAACCAATTGTTGCAGCAGCTGTCCGGGTGGCAGTTTAAACTTAAATAATTATGTGATGAACAAGAACATATAAACAAAAAACACACAAACTTGATTAAAGTGAACTAGAATATGCAGTTTGGGTAGGAATTGCGTGTAAATGTGAAAGGATGGCAAACGTGCACAAGCAGATGTGGCGCTCCAATCATGGCTCCCAAGATTACAACCTGGCCTAAATGTCATTTGATTGCCAATTAAGAACATCACTTTTGGGTCATGTGTATCAAAATTGGAAATGCCTAGCAAATAAAAAATAAAAAATCAATAGTTATACAAACCAATTGTTGCAGCAGCTGTCCGGGTGGCAGTTTAAAATTAAATAATGATGCGATGAACTAGAACATATATATAAAAAAACACACAAACTTGATTAAAATGAACTGGAACATGCAGTTTGGGTAGGAATTGCGTGTGAATGTCAAAGGATGACAAACGTGCACAAACAAAGGTGGCACTCAAATCCTGGCTCCCAAGATTAAATTCTGGCCTAGATGTCATTTGATTACCAATTAAGAACATCACTTTTGGGTCATGTGTATCAAAATTGGAAATTTCTAGCAAAAAAAAATGAATTAATTAATTAAAAATGAATTGTTATGCAAACCAATTGTTGCAGCAGCTGTCCGGGTGACAGTTTAAACTTAAATAATGATGCGATGAATAAGAACATACATCAAAAAAACACACAAACATGATTAAAATGAACTAGAATATGCAGTTTGGGTAGGAATTGCGTGTAAATGTGAAAGTATGGCAAACGTGCACAAACAGATGTGACGCTACAATCATGCCTCCCAAAATTACAACCAGGACTGAATGTCATTTGATTACCAATTAAGAACATACATTTTGGGTCATGTGTATCAAAATCGGAAATTCCTAGCAAAAAAAAAGAAGAAAAAAAAAAAAAAGTTAATTGTTATGCAAACCAATTGTTGCAGCAGCTGTCCGGGTGGCAGCTCAGACGTAAAGAACGATGTGATGAACAGGGATATATATATCCAAAAAAACACACAAACTCGATTAAAATGAACTAGAATGTTGACATACAAAAATACCAAACAAGGTCATGACACCCTTAAGCCATTAAGTGGCGATGCAATTACAAAATTATATTGCTGAATAGACAATATGTATAATAGAGCTCAGTGGCCTAGTGGTTAGAGCAGGGGTGCTCACTACGTCGATCGCGAGCTACCTGGTCGATCTCGGAGGGTGTGTCAGTCGATCACCAGCCAGGCATTAAAAAAATAGTCCTAAAAATGAGCGATCATAAATCTTCACTATGACGTCACTTTCGTCACTTGATTGACATTCACGGCACCCGAGGGTCTTCTGAGATGACGCTGGCTGCTGCCAGCTCATTAAAATTACCGACAGGAAGGCGAGAAACACTTTATTTCAACAGACTCTGGCGCCGTACCTGTCGTCAAAACTCCAAAGACCGACTGCACAGTTGCACAGTTGCGCTAACAAAATAAGAGTCTCAGAAAGCTGGCGTGCACAAGCTAGCAAGCTACGGAGTTTGCCGACAATGTATTTCTTGTAAAGTGTATACAAAGGAGTACGGAAGCTGGACAAATAAGATGCCAAAAACCAACCACTTTCATGTGGTATTGGACAGAAAGGAGGACTTTTTTTCTCCTCCATTCGAAAATGCGGACCTTATCATCACCACTGTCTGATTCCAATCAATGCAAGTCATCAGAATCAGGTAATACACCAACTTATATTCTTGTCTTCATGAAAGAAAGGAATCTATATGTGTTAAACATGCTTGTATTATCTTTAAACACCTTTAACTTGTCAACAATATTAACTATATGTGTTAAACATGCTTGTATTATCTTTAAACACCTTTAACTTGTTAACAATATTAACTATATGTGTTAAACATGCTTGTATTATCTTTAAACACCTTTAAGTTGTTAACAATATTAACTATATGTATTAAACATTCTTGTACTATCATTAAACACCTTTAATTTTTTAACAATATTAACTATGTGTTAAACATGCTTGCATTATCATTAAACACCTTTAATTTTTTTAACAATATTAACTATATGTGTTAAACATGCTTGCATTATCTTTAAACACCTTTTACTTGTTAACAATATTAACTATATGTATTAAACATACTTGTATTATCATTAAACACCTTTAATTTTTTAACAATATTAACTATATGTGTTAAACATGCTTGCATTATCATTAAACACCTTTAACTTGTTAACAAAAACATATATTTCATAAATAAGTAAATGTAAATGATATATATGAATGAGGTAGATCCCCACGACTTGATCAATTGAAAAGTAGCTCGCCTGCAGAAAAAGTGTGAGCACCCCTGGGTTAGAGTATCCGCCCTGAGATGAGTAGGTTGTGAGTTCAAACCCCGGCCGAGTCATACCAAAGACTATAAAAATGGGAGCCATTACCTCCCTGCTTGGCACTCAGCATCAAGGGTTGGAATTGGGGGTTAAATCACCAAAAATGATTCCCGGGCGCGGCCACCGATGCTGCTCACTGCTCCACTCACCTCCCAGGGGGTGAACAAGGGAATGGATCAAATGCAGAGGACACATTTCACCACACCTAGTGTGTGTGTGACTATCATTGATCCTTTAACTTTTTTTTGCAAAGGTGTAAGGGCCAGGGCTCCCACTAATTCAGCGTTATGGAGAGTTGTATTTTTCATGCACTTATTTGTGATGTATTTATCTGCCACATGTGGAAAGCCGGTCCATTGAAAAAAATAACTACATTAAACCGCTCCCTGGTTAAAAAAAAGTTTGGGTACCCGTGCTTGATATGTCCATCAGACTAAATATGTTGACTCAGACAGGAAAAGGGAATTCTCCGTCCAACGTTTGTCTCTCACAGCCGTTTTTGCGTAGCTGTTGGCAGTTTGCATGAACGTTTCAAACGTGCAAAATGTATATATATATATATTTTTTTAACAATCCAGCCTGAAAAGCTGAAGAGATTTGCTGTGGACTTAGAAAGGACAGGAGTACTGTACGGCATTGTTGGTTTGATGTTGACTTTTTCAATTGAATTTGTTTATTTCCACAATTGTTGTACCTTGCTGTGTCAGCCTGTCTTAGAGATCACTTTGTTTGATCGGAAACGTTTGATATTCATCCGAATTTAGACGCAAAAGGCTTGATTAATCACATTGCGAGGACTAACTGATCATATTTGCATCTCCTCCTTTCAGCGTTTCTGATCATCAGAATGTTTTCTGCTTCCATGAAATGGATTGTGCTCTCTATTTTGCTCAGTCCTCTGCTCACAAGCTTAGTAGACCAGCTTGTTTATGTGTGTTAATACACACACACTTTGTGCCGTGTGTGTGATGTGGTTGCCGAGCAATTTGCATGGCACTAAATCCTCTAGTCCACTTTCGCGGGCCACCATGAGCTCTGTAATTTCATTATCGTATTGATTTGTTTCTTTCATTTGAGGAATGTAAAACACTTCAGATGCTTTGTAATCATTGCAAATGTTTCCATTTGTTCACTAATGACCCTTCAGATATTGTTGGGGACTTTGGCAGCAGAACTGACACGATTGGAATTTACTAGACATGAAAAAAAAAATCAATCTAAATCATCGGTTGAATAATTGGAATAAAAAGTACACAACATTGTAAAGACTGAAAAGAATAAGATTTGACAATCATCATGAATCAGTCATGCTGCAACAAAAATGCTAAATTGCGTATGCATGATGAGAGTTTGCGAGTGTGCCAACCATGTCTAGGCTATTTTGAAGAGGCAGGGCCCCCAACGTCACATCTTGTTTACACTATCATTACTCAGTCGTCACTTCTCAAGTGCTTTAGCGTGGTCCTTTTTCGCCGTACACAAACTTGTGTCTATGTTTTTTAACAACAATCCAGCCTGAAAAGAAGAAGGGATTTGCTGTGGACTTAGAAATGTCTATTTGTGAGGAGTACTGTACGGCAATGGCGATCGTATTGCTGACTTGATGTTGGCTGTTTTAGCTTCAACGGTTAGCGGTATTTCTAATTTGATATTTGTCCAAACTCTCACGGTCTCGCTGTATAGCTTCAGGTTTCTAGGCAACAGCTTTGAGCTAGCGTTTTAGCTAGTTAGCCTCCGGCTTGAGGCGCCTTCACTTCGAGGATTTTATCGGCGAAGGGGGTTTTGTTTCGCAGCACGTACTTAATTGTTATGGGACCAGACTTTTTCAGAAAACAATGCCGCAAAAGGACCTTTATTAAGGCGCTACCGGGACACAAGCCAATGAAGGATCGCTCCGGAAGACTGTTTTTAAAAAAAAAAAATGCCACAAATATTCGCCGACACACGGTAACAATGATTTTCCTTGTTTTGTTTTTTATTGTGGCAACATGGTTGTTAACGTTTCTGGAGCGCACCTGTGAGATGTTCTCATACGTGGGCGCGTTAACAGTTAGGCTAGCTGTTGTTGTTGTGTTGTTTGGATAAAAAAAATTATAATAATTGAGGCATTACCCCTGGGTTTGTTTTTATTGATTCAGGGTGTACCTCGGTGCAGCTGGGATAGGCTCCAGCACCCACCACGACCCCATAAGTGACACATGGTTTAAAAAAAAATATATATATATATAAATATATGTATGTGTGGGAAAAAAAATCACAAGACTACTTCATCTCTACAGGCCTGTTTCATGAGGGGTTCCCTCAATCATCAGGAGATTTTAATGGAAGCATTCACATACCATGGTTTATATAGGGCACAGAGTGGGTAGGTACAGGCTGGCGTAGGGGCGTGGTGATTGGCTCATGTGTTACCTAGGAGGTGTTTCCGTCTGTGGCGGCATGCTTATACAATTTCGCTGCGCTTGTTGAGGGATGACAGGTCTGGACGGTAAATAATAAACAGTTTCTCTTTCAAGCATAGGTTGCATCTTTTATTACCACTATTGTAAGGTGTGCTGGATGCAATAATTTGCCATGTTATTGAATATTCAACATTATTGTCTTTGAGGTCCCAGATGTGTTTGCTGAGTTCTGTGGTATTCCGCAGGTTTTGGTTCCTGAAAGAAGCCTTGTGATTGTTCCATCTGGTTTTAAACTCTCCCTCGGTTAATCCTACATATGTGTCGGATGTGTTAATGTCCTTGCGTGTTACCTTAGATTAGTAAACAACTGATGTTTGTAAGCACCCCACGTTGAAAGGGCAATCAGGTTTCTTGCGGCAGTTGCAGCCTTTGTTGGTTTTGGAGTCGTTCTGTCCGGGGGCCGACGGCTCATTTGCAATTGTTTTGTTGTGGTTTGAGATAATTTGTCGTATATTGTTCATGCAGCTGTAGCTCAATTTAATGTTGTTCTTGTTGAATACTTTTCTTAGGGTGTTGCCTTTGGGGAAGTGTTTGTCAATCAGAGTGAGGAATTTGTGGCCAATGTTAGTTGAGACGTTTTTGCTGTATGGGGGGTTGTACCAGATGATGTTGTTTCGTTTTCTGTTCTTTTTTGGTTGGTTTCCTGGCGTGGGTTCATAGGTGAGGGTGAAATTGCATCCGCTTTCATCAAGGGCTTTTTGGTACGGGGGGGTTGCTTGGTCAAATTCAGCTTTGCTAGATGACAGCATCGATAGCCTTTTATTAATTCCGGTAGGTATTCTTTTCGTGGTGGTGGGTGGGTGGTTGCTGTCATGGTGCACATATTGGAGTGTTGTGTTGGATTTCGTGAATGGTTGGTAGCTGTTATTTCTCAGGTTGAAAGTCACGTCGAGGAAGTTGACGGTTTGCTTGTTGGCTTCAATCGTGATCCGTAGGCCGTTCTCTTTGAAAATTTGGCATATGCACTTCTTGGTATTCTCGCTGCTCCTTGGCGAGGCGCGACACACTGCCAGTCCGTCATCACGGTAAATACCAAGGTTCAGGTTGAGGCTAGCGAGCTGGGAGAGGAGGAAACTCCCAACGAGTTCACACGTTTCTGCTCCGTCAAAACTTCCCATAGTGACGTCAAATGTTGCATTGTTCTTTTTTTGCCATGGTGTACTGTTGTGGATGAGAATGGAGTTTTTTTGCGTGGATGATGATGTTTCTTTCGTTGCCTGTGATTGAGTCATAGTCTGAGGCGAAGAACAGAAAACGAAACAACATCATCTGGTACAACCCCCCATACAGCAAAAATGTATCAACTAACATTGGCCACAAATTCCTCACTCTGATTGACAAACACTTTCCCAAAGGCAACACCCTAAGAAAAGTATTCAACAAGAACAACATTAAATTGAGCTACAGCTGCATGAACAATATACGACAAATTATCTCAAACCACAACAAAACAATTGCAAATGAGCCGTCGGCCCCCAAACAGAGCGACCCCAAAACCAACAAAGGCTGCAACTGCCGCAAGAAACCTGATTGCCCTCTCAACGGGGGGTGCTTACAAACATCAGTTGTCTACCAATCTAAGGTAACACGCAAGGACATTAACACATCCGACACATATGTAGGATTAACCGAGGGAGAGTTTAAAACCAGATGGAACAATCACAGGGCTTCTTTCAGGAACCAAAACCTGCGGAATACCACAGAACTCAGCAAGCACATTTGGGACCTCAAAGACAATAATGTTGAATATTCAATAACATGGCAAATTCTTGCATCCAGCACACCTTACAATAGTGGTAATAAAAGATGCAACCTATGCTTGAAAGAGAAACTGTTTATTATTTACCGTCCAGACCTGTCATCCCTCAACAAGCGCAGCGAAATTGTATCAGCATGCCGCCACAGACGGAAACACCTCCTAGGTAACACATGAGCCAATCACCACGCCCCTACGCCAGCCTGTACCCACCCACTCTGTGCCCTATACAAACCATGGTATGTGAATGCTCCCATTAAAATCTCCTGATGATTGAGGGAACCCCCTCATGAAACAGGCCTGTAGAGATGAAGTAGTCTTGTGATTTTTTTCACCACACATACATATATTGCGCTCTACTACGGTATCGAGCACTATTTTTTGGATAACCTTATTAAGACATATATATATATATATATATATATATATATATATATATACACACACATATACATACACATATATATTTTTTTTTTAGGACAAATTCCCTCTTTCAGTGTGAGGAGAGAAAATGGTAATTGTGTGCTGATTATAGCCAGCAATCCGGAAGGGCACGCCGGAGTGAGATAATCGCCACGCTAAAGATGATCGACTAACTGAACGCTAATGAAATCCTCACTTACTGGAGGGGAAAAGTTACCGAGGTCAGCAGAAGAAAGAGTTGATTATTTATGAGCTGTCAGAAAGACATTTACATAAGTACACACTTTTCTCTACGTCTGTTTGGCTGCCGTCATTTACCTTGTTTGTGCAAGTCGGACATTTTGTCCAGCTCATCTTTCTTGTGTTTGTGCAGAGTGAAGCAGACCAGGAGGCTACTGGAAATGTATCCTGCCATGCAGTCCATGGAGGGCAAAATTCTTCAAAATCTTCAAATAACACAATATTAATCAACAGTGTCAAATATGCTGACGTTGGGTTCTACATTGTATCACAATACAGGTTGTAGGATATTATCCAAGCACTCCAATAATGTACAATGCAACCTCTATTTGCCAACTTTTCAGTTTAGGAACCTTTCGATTGCGCCAATTATGACTGCCATTTCTTGGTGTATGAACAGCATTTTGATGACATCACTTCCTGTAAAGTAAGGTACACGCGGGAGCCCCTTGCAGTCCATTACTCGGTTGCCAGTTCTTAGTCTAATTTCTCGCCATTCACCAAGTTTTGTCTGTTTTGTTACACAATATGGGTCCAAAAAGGCCAACAAACCAGCCTGGAAAGGAGGGATTTGCTGTGGACTTAGACAAATACATCTCCTCTCCTGTGGCCTAATATCTCTGTGCCTGTCCTCCCTGCTCAGTCGTTTGACCGCACGTCGTCTGCCGTTAATAGACGCAAGGTAAAAGTTATTTCACTTTAACTTTTTTTTTGTATTATTAATGTAGTAACATGGTCATTAACATTTCTGAGATCATCAAAGAAACGTTTGACACATTGACAGTTCAGCTTGCTCTTGTTGGTGTGTTATTTTCATAATGGATGATCCACTACCACATATAATATATATATATATATATATATATATATATATATATATATGTATAGATACACATATATGTATATATATTTAAATGTGTATATATGCATATGTGTATATATGTGTATTTGTATATATATATATATATATATATATGTATGCATATATATGTATATATGTACATATGTATGCATATATATATATGTATGTATATATATATATATATATATATTTATATATATATATATATATTTATATTTATACATATATATATATATATATATATATATATATATTTATATTTATACATATATATATGTATATATATATATATATGTATATATACACACATATGTATGTATATTTAAATGTGCATATATGTATATGTGTATATATGTGTATTTGTATATATATGTATGCATATATATGTATATATGTACATATATATGCATATATATATGTATGTATATATATATATATATATATATATGTATATATATATGTATATATACACACATATGTATATATATTTAAATGTGTATATATGTATATGTGTATATATGTGTATTTGTATATATTTGTATGCATATATATGTATATATGTACATATATATGCATATATATATGTATGTATATATATATATATATATATATATATATATATATATATATTTATACATATATATTTATATATATATATATATATATATATATATTTATACATATATATATATATATATATATATATATATATATATATATATATATATATATATATATACACATACACTTATATGTATATATATTTAAATGTGTATATATGCATATGTGTATATATGTGTATTTATATATATATGTATGCATATATATGTATATATGTACATATATATGCATATATATATATGTATGTATATATATATATATATATTTATATATATATATATATATATATATATATATATAAATATATATTTATATATATATATATATATATATATATATATATATATATATATATATATATATATATATATATATATATATATATATATATATATATATATATATATATATATATATATATATATATATATATACCAGTGCACCAGTAAAAAAAACATATAACTTTGTCTTGAATTTAAAAAAAATATATATAATAATATTTTTCACTAAAGAAGGGTTCGGTGAATGCACATATGAAACTGGTGGGGTTCGGTACCTCCAACAAGGTTAAGAACCACTGCTCTAGTACCTATTGTTTTATGATAAAGAAAAGGGTTTGCATATGCTTTACTGTCTTCCACGTGGAGGTCTTCAGGTGTATGCAAATGTTTCCAGTCTTCACCTCCGTCCAAACATCCCAGCTGCCAAAGACAGGAGCAATTCCTGGTTTTTATTTCCAAGGAGGTGAACCCTTACAAAGGAACAAGTCGCTAAGCTCCTCTCTGGAGACGACGACAAAGGAGAGCAAAGGCTACCGGGGGGGATCGGAAGGCAATGAGTGCATTAATTAAACATTTTCAAAATCAGCCTGGTCTCGCTCAATGTGCACACGGTCTTTGGTCCCAATAGGTCCTGTGATACGACCCAGGCAGTGGTCAATTACTGCTGTCCTTTGCCCATTAATGACCAGATTTGTGACATCTGGTTCAGAGGAGGTACATTAATGACATTGTCCTTGCTCACCACCACAAGCACTAGTATAGTAGCAGGTGGTGTATCAAAATCAGGAGCTGAACCACATTAGCACTTGGATTATAATGCTCATCTTCACATAATCCTTAATAGATCTATGATCTTATTATGGTCACCATGTCTTCACCTAACAGCTGCCAGCTCACCATACAGGTCTGAAGGTTTAAAGATAATATCCAGTTCTTCTGGCCTTGTTTAAGGGGAACAACACTTATTTTTAAGTTTTTATTATCATTAACAGTTCTTATGTAAGAGAAGAACGCATGTGTTTTTCTATATACATGATGTAAGTATATATGTCATGTAGTAACATTCATAATAACATGTAATATATACATGATGTAAGTATATATGTCATGTAGTAACATTCATAATAACATGTAATATATACATGATGTAAGTATATATGTAATGTAGTAACATTCATAATAACATGTAATATATACATGATGTAAGTATATATGTCATGTAGTAACATTCATAATAACATGTAATATATACATGATGTAAGTATATATGTCATGTAGTAACATTCATAATAACATGAAATATATACATGATGTAAGTATATATGTAGTATCTAGTAACATTCATAATAACATGTAATATATACATGATGTGAGTATATATATAGTATCTAGTAACATTCATAATAACATGTAATATATACATGATGTAAGTATATATGTAATGTAGTAACATTCATAATAACATGAAATATATACATGATGTAAGTATATATGTAGTATCTAGTAACATTCATAATAACATGTAATATATACATGATGTAAGTATATATGTCATGTAGTAACATTCATAATAACATGTAATATATACATGATGTAAGTATATATGTCATGTAGTAACATTCATAATAACATGTAATATATACATGATGTAAGTATATATGTCATGTAGTAACATTCATAATAACATGTAATATATACATGATGTAAGTATATATGTAGTATCTAGTAACATTCATAATAACATGTAATATATACAAGATGCAAGTATATATGTCATGTAGTATTATTCATAATAACATGTAATATATACATGATGCAAGTATATATGTCATGTAGTATTATTCATAATAACATGTAATATATACATGATTTAAGTATATATGTCATGTAGTAGCATTCATAATAACATGTAATATATACATGATGTAAGTATATATGTCATGTAGTAACATTCATAATAACATGTAATATATACATGATTTAAGTATATATGTCATGTAGTAGCATTCATAATAACATGTAATATATACATGATGTAAGTATATATGTCATGTAGTAACATTCATAATAACATGTAATATATACATGATGTAAGTATATATGTCATGTAGTAACATTCATAATAACATGTAATATATACATGATGTAAGTATATATGTCATGTCGTAACATTCATAATAACATGTAATATACACATAATGTAAGTATATGTCATGTAGTAACATTCATAATAACATGTAATATATACATGATGTAAGTATATATGTAATGTAGTAACATTCATAATAACATGTAATATATACATGATGTAAGTATATATGTCATGTAGTAACATTCATAATAACATGTAATATATACATGATGTAAGTATATATGTCATGTAGTAACATTCATAATAACATGTAATATATACATGATGTAAGTATATATGTCATGTAGTAACATTCATAATAACATGTAATATATACATGAAGTAAGTATATATGTCATGTAGTAACATTCATAATAACATGTAAAATATACATGATGCAAGTATATATGTCATGTAGTATTATTCATAATAACATGTAATATATGCATGATTTAAGTATATATGTCATGTAGTAACATTCATAATAACATGTAATATATACATGATTTAAGTATATATGTCATGTAGTAACATTCATAATAACATGTAATATATACATGATGTAAGTATATATGTCATGTAGTAACATTCATAATAACATGTAATATATACATGATGTAAGTATATATGTCATGTAGTAACATTCATAATAACATGTAATATATACATGATGTAAGTATATATGTCATGTAGTAACATTCATAATAACATGTAATATATACATGATGTAAGTATATATGTCATGTAGTAACATTCATAATAACATGTAATATATACATGAAGTAAGTATATATGTCATGTAGTAACATTCATAATAACATGTAAAATATACATGATGCAAGTATATATGTCATGTAGTATTATTCATAATAACATGTAATATATACATGATTTAAGTATATATGTCATGTAGTAACATTCATAATAACATGTAATATATACATGATTTAAGTATATATGTCATGTAGTAACATTCATAATAACATGTAATATATACATGATGTAAGTATATATGTCATGTAGTAACATTCATAATAACATGTAATATATACATGATGTAAGTATATATGTCATGTAGTAACATTCATAATAACATGTAATATATACATGATGTAAGTATATATGTCATGTAGTAACATTCATAATAACATGTAATATATACATGATGTAAGTATATATGTAGTATCTAGTAACATTCATAATAACATGTAATATATACAAGATGCAAGTATATATGTCATGTAGTATTATTCATAATAACATGTAATATATACATGATGCAAGTATATATGTCATGTAGTATTATTCATAATAACATGTAATATATACATGATTTAAGTATATATGTCATGTAGTAGCATTCATAATAACATGTAATATATACATGATGTAAGTATATATGTCATGTAGTAACATTCATAATAACATGTAATATATACATGATTTAAGTATATATGTCATGTAGTAGCATTCATAATAACATGTAATATATACATGATGTAAGTATATATGTCATGTAGTAACATTCATAATAACATGTAATATATACATGATGTAAGTATATATGTCATGTAGTAACATTCATAATAACATGTAATATATACATGATGTAAGTATATATGTCATGTCGTAACATTCATAATAACATGTAATATACACATAATGTAAGTATATGTCATGTAGTAACATTCATAATAACATGTAATATATACATGATGTAAGTATATATGTAATGTAGTAACATTCATAATAACATGTAATATATACATGATGTAAGTATATATGTCATGTAGTAACATTCATAATAACATGTAATATATACATGATGTAAGTATATATGTCATGTAGTAACATTCATAATAACATGTAATATATACATGATTTAAGTATATATGTCATGTAGTAACATTCATAATAACATGTAATATATACATGATGTAAGTATATATGTAATGTAGTAACATTCATAATAACATGTAATATATACATGATGTAAGTATATATGTCATGTAGTAACATTCATAATAACATGTAATATATACATGATGTAAGTATATATGTCATGTAGTAACATTCATAATAACATGTAATATATACATGATGTAAGTATATATGTCATGTAGTAACATTCATAATAACATGTAATATATACATGAAGTAAGTATATATGTCATGTAGTAACATTCATAATAACATGTAAAATATACATGATGCAAGTATATATGTCATGTAGTATTATTCATAATAACATGTAATATATACATGATTTAAGTATATATGTCATGTAGTAACATTCATAATAACATGTAATATATACATGATTTAAGTATATATGTCATGTAGTAACATTCATAATAACATGTAATATATACATGATGTAAGTATATATGTCATGTAGTAACATTCATAATAACATGTAATATATACATGATGTAAGTATATATGTCATGTAGTAACATTCATAATAACATGTAATATATACATGATGTAAGTATATATGTCATGTAGTAACATTCATAATAACATGTAATATATACATGATGTAAGTATATATGTAGTATCTAGTAACATTCATAATAACATGTAATATATACAAGATGCAAGTATATATGTCATGTAGTATTATTCATAATAACATGTAATATATACATGATGCAAGTATATATGTCATGTAGTATTATTCATAATAACATGTAATATATACATGATTTAAGTATATATGTCATGTAGTAGCATTCATAATAACATGTAATATATACATGATGTAAGTATATATGTCATGTAGTAACATTCATAATAACATGTAATATATACATGATTTAAGTATATATGTCATGTAGTAGCATTCATAATAACATGTAATATATACATGATGTAAGTATATATGTCATGTAGTAACATTCATAATAACATGTAATATATACATGATGTAAGTATATATGTCATGTAGTAACATTCATAATAACATGTAATATATACATGATGTAAGTATATATGTCATGTCGTAACATTCATAATAACATGTAATATACACATAATGTAAGTATATGTCATGTAGTAACATTCATAATAACATGTAATATATACATGATGTAAGTATATATGTAATGTAGTAACATTCATAATAACATGTAATATATACATGATGTAAGTATATATGTCATGTAGTAACATTCATAATAACATGTAATATATACATGATGTAAGTATATATGTCATGTAGTAACATTCATAATAACATGTAATATATACATGATTTAAGTATATATGTCATGTAGTAACATTCATAATAACATGTAATATATACATGATGTAAGTATATATGTCATGTAGTAACATTCATAATAACATGTAATATATACATGATGTAAGTATATATGTCATGTAGTAACATTCATAATAACATGTAATATATACATGATGTAAGTATATATGTCATGTAGTAACATTCATAATAACATGTAATATATACATGATGTAAGTATATATGTCATGTAGTAACATTCATAATTACACGTAATATATACATGATGTAAGTATAGATGTAACGTAGTAATATTCTTAATAACATGTAATATATGCAAGATGTAAGTATATATGTCATGTAGTAACATTCATAATAACATGTAATATATACATGATGTAAGTATATATGTCATGTAGTAACATTCATAATAACATGTAATACACACATGATGTAAGTATATATGTCATGTAGTAACATTCATAATAACATGTAATATATACATGATGTAAGTATATATGTAATGTAGTAACATTCATAATAACATGTAATATATATCCATGATGTAAGTATATATGTAGTATCTAGTAACATTCATAATAACATGAAATATATACATGATGTAAGTATATATGTCATGTAGTAACATTCATAATAACATGTAATATACACATGATGTAAGTATATATGTCATGTAGTAACATTCATAATAACATGTAATATATACATGATGTAAGTATATATGTCATGTAGTAACATTCATAATAACATGTAATATATACATGATGTAAGTATATCTGTCATGTAGTAACATTCATAATAACATGTAATATATACATGATGTAAGTATATATGTCATGTAGTAACATTCATAATAACATGTAATATATACATGATGTAAGTATTTATGTCATGTAGTAACATTCATAATAACATGTAATATATACATGATGTAAGTATATATGTCATGTAGTAACATTCATAATAACATGTAATATATACATGATGTAAGTATATATGTAGTATCTAGTAACATTCATAATAACATGTAATATATACATGATGTAAGTATATATGTCATGTAGTAACATTCATAATAACATGTAAAATATACATGATGTAAGTATATATGTCATGTAGTAACATTCATAATAACATGTAAAATATACATGATGTAAGTATATATGTCATGTAGTAACATTCATAATAACATGTAATATATACATGATGTAAGTATATATGTCATGTAGTAACATTCATAATAACATGTAATATATACATGATGTAAGTATATATGTAATGTAGTAACATTCATAATAACATGTAATATATACATGATGTAAGTATATATGTCATGTAGTAACATTCATAATAACATGTAATATATACATGATGTAATTATATATGTAATGTAGTAACATTCATAATAACATGTAAAATATACATGATGTAAGTATATATGTCATGTAGAAACATTCATAATAACATGTAATATATACATGAAGTAAGTATATATGTCATGTAGTAACATTCATAATAACATGTAATATATACATGATGTAAGTATATTTGTAATGTAGTAACATTCATAATAACATGTAATATATACATGATGTAAGTATATATGTCATGTAGTAACATTCATAATAACATGTAATATATACATGATGTAAGTATATTTGTAATGTAGTAACATTCATAATAACATGTAATATATACATGATGTAAGTATATATGTCATGTAGTAATATTCATAATAACATGTAATATATACATGATGTAAGTATATGTAATGTAGTAACATTCCTAATAACATGTAATATATACATGATTTAAGTATATATGTCGTGTAGTAACATTCATAATAACATGTAATATATACATGATGTAAGTATATATGTAATGTAGTGACATTCATAATAGCATGTAATATATACATGATGTAAGTATATATGTAGTATCTAGTAACATTCATAATAACATGTAATATATACAAGATGCAAGTATATATGTCATGTAGTATTATTCATAATAACATGTAATATATGCATGATGTAAGTATATAAGTAATTTAGTAACATTCATAATAACATGTAATATATACATGATGTAAGTATATATGTCATGTAACAACATTCATAATAACATGTAATATATGCATGATGTAAGTATATATGTAGTATCTAGTAACATTCATAATAACATGTAATATATACATGATGTAAGTATATATGTCATGTAGTAACATTCATAATAACATGTAATATATACATGATGTAAGTATATATGTAGTATCTAGTAACATTCATAATAACATGTAATATATACATGATGTAAGTATATATGTCATGTAGTAACATTCATAATAACATGTTATATGTACATGATGTAAGTATGAATGCCATGTAGTAACATTCATAATAACACGGCATGTAAACGGAGTATTGTTACGGGGCGGTGTGGCGAGAGTGGCTGTGCCAGTAACTTGGGGGTTCCAGGTTCGATCCCGACTTCAATCAGTCAATCAATCAATCAATCAATCAATCAATCAATCAATCATCAATGTTTATTTATATAGCCCTAAATCACAAGTATCTCAAAGGGCTGCACAAGCCACAACGACATCATCAGTTCAGTTCCCACATAAGGGCAAAGAAAAACTCACAACCCAGTGGGATGTCAATGAGAAACCTTGGAGAGGACCGCAGATGTGGGTGAAACCCCCCACTACTCTTCAAAAAAAATAAATAATAATAATAATAATAATAATAATAATTGTTGACGGTTTTTTGGTTGTTTTTGTAGAGTGTTTAATGGGTGTAGTCCCATTATCTGCATTGTTAGCCACCTTGTACTTGCCATATTTTACGACTTAGAATGCATAAAAAAATAAAAATGTGTTATTGTCTTACATATTGTGAACATTCCCCCAAAGTGCAGTTCCCGCTTTAAGCTTCAGAACATGGGGACTCCAGATATGTTGATGTCCGTGTGTGTGTGGACCAGACAGTCCGGCCCCAGAGTCATTGATTGGGGCCAGGCGGGACCTGACCTTCTTATATCTTACAAGCCAACCAAATCAGCCAGGTGGCTCCAGTGATCTGGTGCTCTCGCACACACACTCCATCGATCAGTGCTCTCAGGATGACAGAGACATGGACAGTTATCAGCAGCGGGGTGAACATAGACCTTGTGCAGAGTCTTCCCTGCCTGGGACCGCGTGATGGACGGAACTCTGATCCACGGCAGACACTGACAACATGAAAGGGACTTTGGGAAACACAAATCCAAATGAAGACATGAAGGATGAACAACAACAGAACATGTTTCCAACTGTCGCTGCATTCTGATTGTGGTATACAGTTACACACACACACACACACACACACACACACACACACACACACACACACACACACACAAACGGCCTGAGATCGGATTATTGATCAGCCGAGACCGACTGATCTGAAAGGACAGTTCTCTTTATTTCATTCTCCTTATCCTTTTTGACTGTACTTAAATGTATAATAGACTGTATTTATATTATTCACATGTGATTAATGCTGTATAATAGACTGTATTTATATTATTCACATGTGAATAATGCTGTAAAATAGACTGCATTTATATTATTCACATGTGAATAATGCTGTATAATAGACTGTATTTATATTAATCACATGTGAATAATGCTGTATAATAGACTGTATTTATTATTTACATGTGAATAATTATGTATAATAGACTGTATTTATATTATTCACATGTGAAAAATGATGTATAATAGACTGTATTTATATTATTCACATGTAAATAATGATGTATAATAGACTGTATTTATGTTATTCACATGTGAATAATGCTTGTATAATAGACTGTATTTATATTATTCACATGTGAATAATGCTCTATAATAGACTGTATTTATATTATTCACATGTGAATAATGCTGTATAATAGACTGTATTTATATTATTCACATTTGAATAATGCTGTATAATAGACTGTATTTATGTTATTCACATGTGAATATTGCTGTATAATAGACTGTATTTATGTTATTCACATGTAAATAATGCTGTAAAATAGACTGTATTCATGTTATTCACTGGTAAATAATGCTGTATAATAGACTGCATTTATATTATTCACATGTGAATAATGCTGTATAATAGACTGTATTTATATTATTCACATGTGAATAATGCTTGTATAATAGACTGCATTTATATTATTCACATGTGAATAATGCTGTATAATAGACTGTATTCAAATTATTCACATGTGAATAATGCTGTATAATAGACTGTATTTATGTTATTCACATGTGAATAATGATGTATAATAGACTGTATTTATGTTATTCACATGTGAATAATGCTGTAAAATAGACTGTATTTATATTATTCACATGTGAATAATGCTGTATAATAGACTGTATTCAAATTATTCACATGTGAATAATGCAGTAAAATAGACTGTATTTATATTATTCACATGTGAATAATGCTGTATAATAGACTGTATTTATGTTATTCACATGTGAATAATGCTGTATAATAGACTGTATTTATGTTATTCACATGTGAATAATGCTGTATAATAGACTGTATTTAATGTATGTTGTGGAAAAAGTGCAATATATTTATCTGTACAGTAATCTATTTATTTATGTATATATATTTATATACATTTATTTATTTTATAAATATATTTATATATTATTTATATTTTTATATATTTATTTATTTATATATGCACCTTATTGCTTTTTTATCCTGCACTACCATGAGCTTATGTAATGAAATGTTGTTCTTATCTGTGCTGTAAAGTTCAAATTTGAATGACAATAAAAAAGTAAGTTTAAGTCTAAGTCTATTCACATGTGAAAAATGCTGTATAATAGACTGTATTTATATTATTCCCATGTGAATAATGCTGTATAATAGACTTTATTTATATTATTCACTTGTGAATAATACAGTATAATAGGCGGTATTTATATTATTCACATGTGAATAATGATGTATAATAGACTGTATTTATATTATTCACATGTGAATAATGATAAATAATAGACTGTATTTATATTATTCACTTGTGAATAATACAGTATAATAGGCGGTATTTATATTATTCACATGTGAATAATGCTGTATAATAGACTGTATTTATATTATTTACATGTGAATAATGCTGTATAATAAACTGTATTTATGTTATTCACATGTGACTAATGCTGTATAATAGACTGTATTTATATTATTCACTTGTGAATAATGCTGTATAATAGACTGTATTTATATTATTCACTTGTGAATAATGCTGTATAATAGACTGTATTTATATTATTTACATGTGAATAATGCTGTATAATAGACTGAATTTATATTATTCACATGTGAATAATGTTGTATAATACACTGTATTCAAATATTCACATGTGAATAATGCAGTAAAATAGACTGTATTTATATTATTCACATGTGAATAATGCTGTATAATAGACTGTATTTATGTTATTCACATGTGAATAATGCTGTATAATAGACTATATTTATGTTATTCACATGTGAATAATGCTGTATAATAGACTGTATTTATGTTATTCACATGTGAATAATGCTGTATAATAGACTGTATTTATATTATTTACATGTGAATAATGCTGTATAATAGACTGTATTTATGTTATTCACATGTGAATAATGCAGTATAATAAACTGTATTTATATCATTCACATGTGAATAATGCTGTATAATAGATTATTTATATTATTTACATGTGAATAATGCTGTATAATAGACTGTATTAATGTTATTCACATGTGAATAATGCTGTATAATAGACTGCATTTATGTTATTCACATGTGAATAATGCTGTATAATAGACTGTATTTATATTATTCACATGTGAATAATGCTGTATCATAGACTGTATTTATATTATTCACATGTGAATAATGCTGTATAATAGATTGTATTTAAATTATTCACATGTGAATAATGCTGTATAATAGACTGTATTTATATTATTCACATGTGAATAATGCTGTATAATAGACTGTATTTATGTTATTCACATGTGAATAATGCTGTGTCATAGACTGTATTTATATTATTCACATGTGAATAATGCTTTATAATAGACTGTATTTATATTATTCACATGTGAATAATGATGTATAATAGACTGTATTTATATTATTTACATGTGAATAATGCTGTATAATAGACTGTATTTATGTTATTCACATGTGAATAATGCTGTATAATAGACTGCATTTATAGTATTCACATGTGAATAATGCTGTATAATAGACTGTATTTGTTATTTACATGTGAATAATTATGTATAATAGACTGTATTTATATTATTCACATGTGAATAATGCTGTATAATAGACTGTATTTATGTTATTCACATGTGAATAATGCTGTATATTAGACTGTATTTATATTATTCACATGTGAATAATGCTGTATAATAGACTGTATTTATATTATTCGCATGTGAATAATGCTGTATAAAAGACTGTATTCAAATTATTCACATGTGAATAATGCAGTAAAATAGAATGTATTTATATTATTCACATGTGAATAATGCTGTATAATAGACTGTATTTATAATATTCACATGTGAATAATGCTGTATAATTGACTGCATGTATGTTATTCACATGTGAATAATGCTGTATAATAGACTGTATTTATATTATTCACATATGAATAATGCTGTATAATAGACTGTATTCATGTTATTTGCATGTGAATAATTCTGTATGATAGACTATTTATATTATTCACATGTGAATAATGCTGTATAATATGCTGAATTTATATTATTCACATGTGAATAATGCTGTATAATAGACTGTATTTATGTTATTCACATGTGAATAATGATGTATAATAGACAGTATTTATGTCATTCACATATGAATAATGCTGTATAATTGACTGCATGTATGTTATTCACATGTGAATAATGCTGTATAATAGACTGCATTTATATTATTCACATGTGAATAATGCTGTATAATAGACTGCATTTATATTATTCACATGTGCATAATGCTGTATAATAGACTGTATTCAAATTATTCACATGTGAATAATGCAGTAAAATAGACTGTATTTATATTATTCACATTTGAATAATGATGTATAATAGACTGTATTTATATTATTCACATGTGAATAATGATGTATAATAGACTGTATTTATATTATTCACTTGTGAATAATGCTGTATAATAGACTGTATTTATGTTATTCACATGTGAATAATGCTGTATAATAATATAAGAAACGTACTTTATTTGTCGCCATGAAATCGAGAATTAGTGATTTCGAAGTAGATAAAACACTACGGACTGCGGATGGACGTTAGCCGGTAGCTAGCTAGCCATGTCTTAAAGCACCTCTTCCTGAGGGCATTTCAGTGTTATAACTTCACCTTTATCTTTACTTTTTAGGCCAAAATGCGTCCGTTCTCCCTTTTCTGTCTACACACTGTGTCTACTTGTAAGTACTCTGTGTGTGTGCACTGCCGAACATGCTCCTTTGCTCTTAAAACCAGCAACGTCACGACGTGATGACAACGGGGGACTGGTACTTTTTAGAGGCGGTGTAGTACCGAATATGATTCATTAGTACGGCGGTACCATACTAGTAGTAGTATACCAGTACCATACTAGTAGTAGTATACCAGTACCATACTAGTAGTAGTATACCAGTACCATACTAGTACCGGTACACCGTACAACCCTAAAGTGAGGCAGTATGCAAGTTGAGTTTGCGTACAAGCAGCACAGAAACAAAATGGTTATTTCCTGCATTTCCTTCTGAATCCTTTCATCGCCAAGGTTATTACTGCTTCTTATCCGTCCCAAACACAGACATTCCTCGGGGATGAAGGGTGAGACCGTGGCACCCGTCAACAGAAGGACTCCATTTCAAGGTGACTTAAGTCTTCAACATGGTTGCTTTTCCCATGACGACTCCATTGTGGCTTCGCAGAAGTTCCATTGGCTCTTAACTCTCGCTGTGGGCCAACATGTTATATGACGGAAATATAAATAAACAATTAGGTTTGCAAGAGTATATTTTGTCAGACCAGGTGCCAACGTTCACTACATCATGCTTCAGAGTCACACGCAGGATTCCCACAGGAATGAGGCGAAAACTAACCCGGACTTGCTGTATGAGAACAGATTTGCGGTCCTTCAGAATAAAGTGCAAACGTTATGACTTCAGGGGTTCAAATGAGATCTTTTAAATGAAATTTAAACAAACTTTTTTTATTAGAGCGTGAACTAGTTGTAGTATTCTTTTTCACATTTGATAAAATACTGAATTTGGGGATTGTATTAGCTGTAAACCAGGGGTGTCCAAACTGTTTGCCCTAAGGCCCACATTAGGCCAAAAAAAAATTGGTTGAGGGCCGAAAGCTGACTGCATATAAAGATATAAAGTAAAATATATATATATATATATGTATATATATATATATATATATATATATATATATATATATATATATATATATATATATATATATATATATATATATTAGTATAATATACATAATATACATATTATATTGATTTAATGGATATATCTAACCATTAATATAATTGGATATTAAGAGTATGTGAAAGTTGGACGCCTACATACACATATATGTATATATATATATATATATATATATATATATATATATGTATATATATATATATATATATATATATATATATATATATATATATATATATATAGTAGTATAGTAGTAGTATAGTAATAACATATATATATATATATATATATATATATATATATATATATATATATATATATATAAATATATATATATATATATTATATTAACTTAATGGATATATCTAACAATTAATATAATTGGATATTAAGAGTATGTGAAAGTTGGACTCCTACATACATATATGTATATATAAATATATATATATATATATATATATATATATATATATTTATATATATATACTGTATATATATATACTATATATATATATATATATAAATATATATTTACATACATATATATATACATATATAAATATACATATATATATACACATATATATATACACATATATATACATATATATATATATATATATATATATATATATATATATATGTATATATATGTGTATATATATATATGTGTATATATATATGTATATTTATATATGTATATATATATGTATGTAAATATATATTTATATATATATATATATAGTATATATATATACAGTATATATATATAAATATATATATATATATATATATATATATATATATATATATATATATATATACAGTATATATATATATATATATATATATATACTATATATATATATATATATATATATATATATATATATATATATATATATATATATATATATATATATTTATATATATATATATATGTATGTAGGAGTCCAACTTTCACATACTCTTAATATCCAATTATATTAATTGTTAGATATATCCATTAAATTAATATTATATATATATATATATATATATATATATATATATATATATATATATATATATATATATATATATATATATATATATATATATATATATATATATATATATATATGTTATTACTTTATATGCAGTCAGCTTTCGGCCCTCAACCAATTTGTTTTTGCCCAATGTGGCCCTTATGGCAAAAAGGTTGGACACCCCTGGTTTTATATATATATATATATATATATATATATATATATATATATTAATTTTGTGGATATATTTAACAATTAATATAATTGGATATTAAGAGTATGTGAAAGTTGGACTCCTACATTGTTTAGTTCCGTGACAACTTCCTTAAAGTTTTGCAATCCATCAGAAATATCAAGCATCTAAAATGTGCCAAACATGAATAAGTGTGCAGAGTGTTTTGAATTGTTCCCATCATGCTTTGTAATGGATTTAAACGGGAGTAATTATGACGTTTTTATAATATCAACAAACTGTGTTATAATGTGTTATGCGTGACCATGTCTGTTGGCATTTTGTGTCGCTACAATTTTTGTTCCCACCATGACAAGGGAAGGTTGTTTGCATTGGGTCATATAAGTGAAGCAAATAATATTGTTTTTATATTTCAATCTGTGTGTAGGGATCACCAATCACCACAATCCAGATAGTTCTTGTCCTCTTCGTTCCGGAGGACACAACGTCCACAGTTTCCAAAAACAATTTGAAATGTGGACTTGTCAGACCACAGAACACTTTTCCACTTTGCATCAGTTCATCTTAGATGAGCTCGGATTCAGCGAAGCCGGCGGCGTTTCTGGGTGTTGTTAATAAATTACTTTGGCTTTGCAAAGTACAGTTTTAATTTGCACTTACAGATGTAGCAACCAAATGTAGTTACTGACAGTGGTTTTCGGAAGTGTCCCTGAGCCATTGTGGTGATATCCTTTACACACTGATGTCGCCTTTTTGATGCAGTACCGCCTAGGTCACGGTCGTTCAATGTTACGTGCAGTGATTTCTCCAGATTCTCTGAATCTTTTGATGATATTACAGACCTTAGATGGTGAAATCCCTAAATTCCTTGCAATAGCTTGTTTAGTAATGTTGTTCTTAATCTTTTGGACAATTTGCTCAGGCATTTGTTGACAAAGTGGGGACCCTCGCCCCGTCCTTGTTTGTGAATGACTGAGCATTGCATGGAAGCTGCTTTTATACCCAATCATGGCACCCACCTGTTCCCAATTAGCCCGTTCACCTGTGGCATGTTCCAAATAAGTGTTCTATGAGCATTTCTCAACTTTCTCAGTCTTTTTTTCCCAGCTTTTTTGAAACATCTTGCAGGCATCAAATTCCAATTGAGCTAATATTTGCCAAAAAACAACAAGGTTTTCCAGTTCGAACGTTAAATATCTTGTCTTTGCAGTCTTTTCAATTGAATATAGGTTGAAAGGGTTTTGCAAATCATTGTATTCTGTTTTTATTTACCATTTACACAACGTGACAACTTCACTGGTTTTTGTCATGTCTGTGTGATCATGTTTTTGTTTTGGTCATGTTCGGTTTTGTTTTTGGACTTTTTGTGCACTTTTGTTTTGTCACCATAGCAACCATTAGTTTTCACCTGTCACGTCACGCACCTGTTTCACGTTTTGAGTCGCGCACCTGTTTTCGTTGATCATGTCTGTAGTATTTAAGTTCATTGATTTCAGTTTGTCTTTCTGGTGACATCCCACAACAATGCTCTGCACATTTAATCATGTCTGTAGTATTTAAGTTCATTGTTTTCAGTTTGTCTTCCTGGTGACATCCCACAACAATGCTCTGCACATTTAATCATGTCTGTAGTATTTAAGTTCATTGTTTTCAGTTTGTCTTTCTGGTGACATCCCACAACAATGCTCTGCACATTTAATCATGTCTGTAGTATTTAAGTTCATTGTTTTCAGTTTGTCTTTCTGGTGACATGCCACAATTATGCTCTGCACATTTCTGACACTTGATTTCATGTCCCATCGTTCATGCTGCTCCTTTTAGTCCATGCCAAGTAAGTTTTGTTTATTAATGCTCTAGTCTTTTGGTTTCATAGTTAGTTCTCCGCCACTGTGCGCGCTTTTCGTTTGTACTTTATTTTGATATATTAAATAAATCATGTACAGTAAATTAGAATATTTTGAAAAACTTGATTTATTTCAGTAATTGCATTCAAAAGGTGTAACTTGTACATTATATTTATTCATTGCACACAGACTTATGCATTCAAATGTTTATTTCATTTAATTTTGATGATTTGCTGGTAGACGGCTGCGTTGACCCTGGATCTCAGGAAACAGAGTGGACCGACACCAGCAGATGACATGGCACCCCAAACCATCACTGATGGTGGAAACTTTACACTAGACTTCAGGCAACGTGGATCCTGTGCCTCTCCTGTCTTCCTCCAGACTCTGGGACCTCGATTTCCAAAGGAAATGCAAAATTTGCATGGTTGGGTGATGGTTTGGGGTGCCATGTCATCTGCTGGTGTCGGTCCACTCTGTTTCCTGAGATCCAGGGTCAACGCAGCCGTCTACCAGCAAGTTTTAGAGCACTCCATGCTTCCTGCTGCTGACCTGCTCTATGGAGATGGAGATTTCAAGTTCCAACAGGACTTGGCGCCTGCACACAGCGCAAAATCTACCCGTGCCTGGTTTACGGACAATTGTATTTCTGTTCTAAATTGGCCCGCCAACTCCCCTGACCTTAGCCCCATAGAAAATCTGTGGGGTATTGTGAAAAGGAAGATGCAGAATGCCAGACCCAAAAACGCAGAAGAGTTGAAGGCCACTATCAGAGCAACCTGGGCTCTCATAACACCTGAGCAGTGCCAGAAACTCATCGACTCCATGCCACGCCGCATTAACGCAGTAATTGAGGCAAAAGGAGCTCCAACCAAGTATTGAGTATTGTACATGCTCATATTTTTCATTTTCATACTTTTCAGTTGGCCAACATTTCTAAAAATCCCTTTTTTGTATTAGCCTTAAGTAATATTCTAATTTTGTGACACACAGAATTTTGGATTTTCATTTGTTGCCACTTCAAATCATCAAAATTAAATGAAATAAACATTTGAATGCATCAGTCTGTGTGCAATGAATAAATATAATGTACAAGTTACACCTTTTGAATGCAATTACTGAAATAAATCAAGTTTTTCAAAATATTCTAATTTACTGGCTTTTACCTGTATTTACATTCCCGTCTCGCCCGAGCCAACTGTCCGTTGCATTCCGGAAAAGCAAACACCCAGGACCAAGTCATGACAGTTTTGGGGTTTCGTATGATAAAGTTATGCAGACACAACAATAAACAGACTGAACAACCAAGCTTTCTCTTGTGTTCAACATGACTGAGTCAGAATGTTTAACATTTTTATAAAAGTTTCCACTTTCTACAATAGGTATTGGAATAAGTTGGTGCACAGTCAAGGGTCTGTCCCTGTCATTTGTTTTAGCCTGGAGCTGTCTTCCTAACCCTGCAGGGTTCATATCTGACCTGGTATCTGGTACTTCAGCAACCACCACCAGAAACCTGACCGGGAGTCGGTCCAATTAGTAGTCTTTAAACACAAATTGCAGTCCATTCCTAGAGCTTTTAATTCAATTGTAAGGCTGAGGAAGCATCTTATTGGCATTGCTGAGTGATGGCAGTGAGCATAACGCTGCAGAGGAATCAGACATGCATTCCTGGGTTGAGACCCTGGCAGGTCTGCACAAACATGCTCCATGTGGTTGGAATGATGGGTCAACGTTTGGCCGCTATCGCACTGTTTGGACAGGACTCCAACAATCACGTGGATCTCGGCCCGACCCGACTGGGCTGCGACTCACATTTGTTCGGTATTAAGTGTGCGAGGCGCAGGTTCCCCACTCCACGCTGTCCAAATATTTAGGTGAGCTTTAAGATAACGACTGATCTTAAAGAACATGCTGGTCCGAGTTGGGGGAGTGTGTATTTTATTTAGTAGTAGCAGTATTGACCAGAGATCATGAGAAGACTCATGTTGACGTCAAGCTCTGGGGTCCAATTATTGAGTTTTTACGTTCATATCAAATATTCACACTATAAATCTTGCAGTAACGTTCTCTAGTTGTTCTACTCAATATGATTTTTGTTTACTTAATGCAGTGTTTTTCCAACCTTTTTTGAGCCAAGGCACATTTTTTTTCACTGAAAAAATCCGGGGAAATTTTTTTATGAATAAATAAAATTTACAAAAATGTAATAAAAAAATACAATTAAAAATAAAAAAAAATAAAATAAAAAATTCGGAGGCACACCACCAGCAGAAAACATTTAAAAAAAATTAAACTCAGCAGCCGATATTGACAGTAAAAAGTTGTTCTCGCAATTGTTGGATATAAATTCAAACCATAACCAAGCATGCGTGTCATGTCTGTGTAATCATGTTTTGTTTTAAGTCATGTTTTGTTTAGTTATAGGACTCTTTAGTTTCTGTCTTTTCACTCCCTTGTCTTGTTTCCATGATTACCCCATTAGTTTCACCTGTTCCACGTTTGGACTCATTGTGCACTCTTGATTGTCACCATAGCAACCCATTAGTTTTCACCTGTCACGTCACGCACCTGTTTCACGTCTTGAGTCACGCACCTGTTTTCGTTAATCATGTCTGTAGTATTTAAGTTCAGTGTTTTTCAGTTTGTCTTTCTGACGACCTCACCACATTTATGCTCTGTCCATTCTTTCCATGTCCATTCTTCATGCAACTATTTTTGTCCAAGCCAAGTAAGTTTTTGTTCCATGTTTATAGTCTTTTTGGTTTCATAGTTTGTTCTCCGCCATTGTGCGTGTTTTTCGTTTGTACTTTTTTGCTATAGTCTTTTGGTTTCATAGTTTATTCTCCGCCACTGTGCGCGCTTTTCGTTTGCACGTAACCCCAAACCCAACCCCAACCCTAACCCTAACCCTAACCCTAAACCCTAACCCTAACCCTAACCCTAATTTTACCGTAGCCCCAAACCTAATCCTAACCCTAACCCTAACCCTAACCTTAACCCTTCACCCTAACCTTAACCCCAACACCAACCCTAACCCTAACCCTAACCCTAACCCCTATCCCTAATCCTAACCCTAACCCTAACCTTAATCCTAAACCTAACCCTAATCCTAATCCTAACCCTAACCCTAACCCCAACCCCAACCCCAACCCTAACCCTAACCCTAACACTAAACCCTAACCCTAACCCTAATTTTACCGTAGCCCCAAACCTAATCCTAACCCTAACCCCAACCCGAACCCTAATCCTAACCCTAACCCTAATTTTAACTTTAACCTTAACCCTAACCCTAACCCCAACACCAACCTTAACCCTAACCCAAACCCTATCCCCAAACCGAACCCTAATCCTAACCCTAACCCTAATTTTAACTTTAAACTTAACCCTAACCCCAACCCCAACCCCAACCCTAACCCTAACCCTAACCCTAAACCCTAACCCTAATTTTACCGTAGCCCCAAACCTAATCCTAACCCTAACCCTAACCCTAACCCTAACCCCAACCCGAACCGAACCCTAATCCTAACCCTAACCCTAATTTTAACTTTAACCTTAACCCTAACTCCAACCCCAAACCCAACCCTAACCCTAACCCTAACCCTAACCCTTTTTATATATATATATATATATATATATATATATATATATATATATATATATATATATATATATATACATATATATAGCTAGAATTCACTGAAAGTGAAGTATTTTATATATATATATATATATATATATATATATATATATATATATATATGTATATATATATATATATATATATATATATATATATATATATATATATATATATATATATATATATATATATCTATCAAGAGGGGCAGAGACAGCGCACAGTGCAAGTGGATCACATGTTACCATGGCGAGAAAACATGGAGAGACTGCCAGTTATCTAGTCTCCACCAGTTGCAGAAAATGTGCCATCAGTACAACTGGACAGTGCTGTTTCAGTTCCATCATCAGGACCATCAGTGAGTCAGACACAAACTAGTCTAATCATTGAACCAGATTCAAGGGCTGCTGAGTTGCCATCATCAGAACCCAGATCACCCACAACAAAAACCCCACCAGTGATCCGCAGTTACCCAGAAAGGTTTTGAGTACCACCAAAAAAACTGAATCTCTGAAGACAGTATAAAAATCTGTGTTAAAGATGTACAAATACTGTTTGTATAATAAGCATGTTATTGTTTACAAATGAGAGTTAAGAGTTCAGTACTAAAAAAAAAGAATGTGGCTTAAGTACAGTTTTTTAATTGAGCTGCTACATTTTTTGGTTGGGTTGTTTATTTCTTTTGAGTAACTTCTACATTTATAAAAGGGGAGGAATGTAATAGAGTGATCTATGTTTGTCTGTTGCCATCTCCTGGTGAATGTTGTCTATAGCGTACTGGGGTTACTTTTTGGTTGGCCAACGATTTACGTGGTGTTGCGCACCTGACGTCAAGTGTGTTGAGTCTGTTCTGAAGTCTACAGTAAAGAGACGTACTTCATCACCTCGCCTGGTATATTGCCTCCGACTCAATATATTACAACAACATTGGAAGGGGCGTTGAGGGGATCTGGTTTGGTCGCTGCAGGATTAGGTCTCTGCTTTTTGCAGATGATGTGGTCCTGATGGCTTCATCTGGCCAGGATCTTCAGCTCTCGCTGGATCGGTTCGCAGCCGAGTGTGAAGCGACTGGGATGAGAATCAGCACTTCCAAGTCCGAGTCCATGGTTCTCGCCCGGAAAAGGGTGGAATGCCATCTTCGGGTTGGGGAGGAGACCCTGCCCCAAGTGGAGGAGTTCAAGTACCTCGGAGTCTTGTTCATGAGTGAGGGAAGAGTGGATCGTGAGATCGACAGGCGGATCGGTGCGGCGTCTTCAGTAATGCGGACGCTGTATCGATCCGTTGTGGTGAAGAAGGAGCTGAGCCGGAAGGCAAAGCTCTCAATTTACCGGTCGATCTACGTTCCCATCCTCACCTATGGTCATGAGCTTTGGGTTATGACCGAAAGGACAAGATCACGGGTACAAGCGGCCGAAATGAGTTTCCTCCGCCGGGTGGCGGGTCTCTCCCTTAGAGATAGGGTGAGAAGCTCTGTCATCCGGGGGGAGCTCAAAGTAAAGCCGCTGCTCCTCCACATGGAGAGGAGCCAGATGAGGTGGTTTGGGCATCTGGTCAGGATGCCACCCATGTTTAGGGCACGTCCGACCGGTAGGAGGCCACGGGGAAGACCCAGGACACGCTGGGAAGACTATGTCTCCCGGCTGGCCTGGGAACGCCTCGGGATCCCCCGGGAGGAGCTGGACGAAGTGGCTGGGGAGAGGGAAGTCTGGGCTTCCCTGCTTAGGCTGCTGCCCCCGCGACCCGACCTCGGATAAGCGGAAGAAGATGGATGGATGGATGGATGGAAGGGGCGTGGCCTCCAGGTCCGCCTGAATTTCTGGAGATTTTCGGGAGAAAATTTGTCCCGGGAGGTTTTCGGGAGAGGCGCTGAATTTCGGGAGTCTCCCGGAAAATCCGGGAGGGTTGGCAACTATGAATTAGGTGAAATGACATAATCTCCCACGGCCCACCAGACTGTATCTCTCTGACTTAATGGAAGTCTCCTGCTGTGAGTTCATGGTATTTGATTCCCTTATTTATGAGTTTGATATTCATTTTCTGTTGTGCAAACAAGGTTGTATGGTTAATGTTGTTGTGCCTATAAGCTCACAAAAAAAAGCCTAGATTATGCTGAAAATGTTCTAATTAGTTGCATGGGGAGATGACTGTTTTTTACTCAAATGTAAATGCATGTATTTATTATGCACGTTTCATAATGCAAGCGGGACCGATTTGTGACCGAATAATTCCTATTAAATATTGAACAAAGTTGTAAAAAATAAAAAATAAACTATCTAGTGAATAACACTACAATTGTAAGATTGTGTCCTTGCCATCTGTGTTTGTGTGACAACGCTACATGAATCCTAACAGTTCTCTTAGTTGGTAGCTTTTTACTTGCAAAAAATCAAATCAAATCATGAATCATAAATACATGCAAATGTGTGTTTCTAATCGTGAGCACTGGGACGTTAAGGCGAAATGTGATATTTTTTTTTAGGATTCAGCTGCTTGGGTTCAGGCGGAGTGGCAGACGTGACAAAAGGAAGCTCAACAGCAGCAGAAAATAGAACGTTGTTGGAAGAATTTGTGATTGTTGGCGTTCAGTTCAAAATAGTCGCACGGAAAAAGCACCAATAATTGATGGTGGAGACAAAGAAAGTTGACATAACGTACACCAAATAACACGCTGCAATTTAAGAAGGTAACATTCCAATATTTCAAGTAGGGGTATGAATATTTTGGGTATCTAATGATTCCATCCCATTCGGTTTCCTGGGGTGACGATTCGATGCAGAATCGATTATTGATTAAACACGATTGTGGCTAATTGTATCACTTTGTAAATGGATTATCATCAGAGATGGCCTGAAAATTTATTTTTCAAAAGGAATTATTTTATATATATATATATATATATATATACATATATATATATATATATATATATATATATATATATATATATATATATATATATATATATATATATATATATATATATATATATATATATATGTATATATATATATATATATATATATATATATATATATATATATAGGGTTAGGGTTAGGGTTACCCTAACCCTAACCCGAACCCTAACCCTAACCCTAATCCTAACCCCAACCCTAATTTTAACCCTAACCTTAACCTTAACCCTAACCCTAACCCTAACCCCAACCCCAACCCTAACCCTAACCCTAAAAGCTAACCATAAGTCTAACCCTAACCCTAACCCCAACCCCAACCCTAACCCTAACACTAACCCTAAAATCTAACCATAAGTCTAACCCTAACCCTAACCTTTACCCCGAACCTAACCCTAACCCTTACCCTAACTCTAAACCTATCCCTTAACCTAACCCTAACCCTAACCCTTACCCTAACCCTAACCCTAACCCTAACCCTAAACCTAACTCTAACTCTAAACCTATCCCTAACCATAACCAACTCTCTTTCTTTAGGCCTAACCCTAACCCCAACCCCAACCCTAACCCCAGCCCCAACCCAAGCCCTAACCCTAACCAACTATTTTTCTTTATACCTAACCGTAACCCTATATTTAACCCTAACCTTAAACTTAACCCTA
>NC_084578.2:3047500-3150000 GCF_033978685.3 Nerophis lumbriciformis | reverse complement strand
CGGGGGGTGGCGGCGGCAGCGGCGATGACCAAGAAGAACGCGGAGTTGCAATATAATTACAACATTTTATGTACATATTTATATACAGATTTGAACAATTAGTGATTCACTGAAATATATTTATTAATTGTGGTTCTTACAAAAAATATATCTTATAAAATATAAAAGCTAAAATGTCTCTTAAAGCTCTGCCCCTTTAATTAGTGAATACTAAATAATTTAACTTTAGCCTACTACTACAACCATATTATTTACCAGCAACATGAAGTGAAACAGAGGCAGAGGTGTCCTGCCACAGTCAGTCAACCTCCTCCTCCTCCTCCTGCTGCTGCTGAACAGGTCGCACCTGTGGTCCGGACTGTAGGACTACCTCCTCTCCAAGTCCAGCCCTTTTCGGCTGTTGAAAATATTTTTCTATACTCATCTGTGTGAAGGAGTGAACATCCAACATTAGAATTTATTACTAACGAGCAGAAGCGCTCTATGTACAGTGCCGTCTAACCTTAAGCGGCAGCAGCTCAACACATGCAGGGTTCAACGTTAAGCTTTTTTTCTACTTGCCCGACTTCTCAAATCTACTTGCCCCAATATTTTTACTTGTCCTGCCTAGGTTTTTTTCTGGCTGTGTAGTGCTCATGGCTTATATCTTACTAGAATCCTTCCCGTTGACTATTTACAACACTACAAAGTATTTATTATTATTATTATTATTATTATTATTATCTATAATTACATTTAAATGGCATTGCATACATGTAAAATTAAATGCTATTTCACATTATTTGACCAGTAGCAGTTACACCCATCTGAACAGGTCAGCCACCTGTTTAAAGCCCGATCACAGTTGAAATCTTGAAATGAAGGGCCTTTAATGGCCAAAACATTAACCTGGACAACATTTTAACAGCTGGTTGGCTCAGATTTTATTCTTTTCATTGCATTCACATGCTGCAGTGGACAGTGGACAATTATCTTCAGTATTAAAGCAGTATCTGAAGCACCGTCTCCACGTGTGTTTATTGACAACAGGGTTATTACCTGGACACGTTAGCTCGTCGGTATGGTAACACGTGACTGTTACTACGTGCGTCTGCCCCAGCCCCCGAGTCAAACAGCGGCGGTGTTAATGAAGCAGCATCAGGCTGCTCACCGTCAGTGAAACGCTCGGTGAAATCGCGGATTAACGTTAAATATATGAGGAGCCGCGAGCGATGCAGCTATAACCTATATTACCCTCGTATTTGGCGGAGTTACCGCCACCTACTGCACCGGAGTTGTAACTACAAGCAACATTCACAGACAGAGCCCCATTGCTTTTATGAGCGGTCGAGCGAGTCAAAAGCCGAAAAATCCATTTGTGGCGGACGTAATTCTTTCGTGGCGGGCCGCCACAAATAAATGAATGTGTGGGAAACACTGCTATGATACATACGCATGTGCCTATTATACATATGCATGTGCCTATAATACCTATGCATGTGCCTATGATACATATGCACAGGGCCGGCCCGTGGCATAGGCCGTATAGGCAAATGCTAAGGGCGCCGTCCATCAGGGGGCGCCACGCCAGTGCCACAAATGTTGGAGAAAAAAAAAAAAAAAAGAAAAGTTGGTACTATTATTTCTAAATACAAAAAATAATCCCACGTTAATTAAAATGCCCCCTCCCTTCCCGTATCATGACTCTTTTTCAAAAAATCAACACAAGATGTCAAAACGGCCAAAACTGTCAGGTGCCCAGGGAAGAAAAAAGAGAAAAGAAGAGGAGGAGAAACGAGAAAAGACAGAGGTAGCAGGTAGGTAACGTTAGCCTACATGAAATGATTTGTCTGTTACAGAATGTGATAGTAGCTGGCTTTTTAGCATTAAGCTAATGCTACATGATTCGGCAATTGCTAATCAATAAATAGCTAGTTCTGTTTTAACGTCGGGTTAATATTGTGGAGGGGGCTAAATTGTTATGGAAAATAATAATGTAACGTTAGGTAATTACAGTACTCCCACCTTACATTCCTCAGGGACATTTGTATTAGATCTTTTAAGCAGTTTTTTTTTTACTTACATTGTTATTGCCTTCTGGTTAGCTAATGTTTGCCCTGCAGGTAATAGTCACTTTTCCACCCCTTTATATATTAGGTATAGTTGTAAGTAAAAAAAAAAGGTCAAAGACAAAGCTATTCGGTTTCTTGTGAGTATATACACTTCACTGCCGATGTGGGGGGGCGCCACCTAAAATCTTGCCTAGGGCGCCAGATTGATTAGGGCCGGGCCTGCATATGCATGTGCCTATGATAGATATGCATAGGCTGCAGCCATCATAAGCAGATACCCAATGGCGCATACTCGAGTGATACCGAAGAAGTTCAAGTGGAGACCTCAGAAGGCTTCAGGAGACGTCGTGACCTCCGGATGGCGAGCAAATACGGTGTGAAAGCGTGTCATCTCCGGGCCTCCAGCCCGCGAGCGTCTGCCAGAATCGCCGGAATTCGGAGCAGATCCCCGAAGACGGTCCTGCAGCCATCACAGAGAATAAGAATAACCCCCCCCCCCCCGTCAACCCGATCTCTTTCCTCGTCTGAACCGCCAATAATATGACGGCGGATTAATTCCTCTGTAAAGCTATGAAGGAGAAGAAGAAGAAAATGCTTAGTGTCCAAAAATAATGAAGCGTTCCATGACACGTCCTTATCGGCCAGAATGGAGAGAGAGAGAGAGAGAGAGGGAAAAAAAAATCACATTATCTTCAAAAAAAGGGCTTTAAACGCCCGCTGGTCTGCTCCCACCTCCGGCTGCACGGGGGAATATCCACTCAGAGACGGTAATTCGCTCAAGCGCTTAATATTCCCTTCTCAGCTATGTAATATGCTAATTCGCAGGGGGGTCATGGACAAGTCGTGCAGGGGAGAAAAAAAAGGGAAAAAAAAAAACATGCGTGAACTTAAATTAAGAGGCAGTTAGAGTATTTTCCAAGAAAATCAGTCAAGTTTGAAGTGACAGAGGGGGAGGGGGGGCGGAGAGGGGGGGGGGGCACAGGGGTCTCAGTAGCCCTGGACTAGAGATGCGCGGTTTGCGGGCACAACCGCGGAGTCCGCGGATTAACCGCGGATCGGGCGGATGAAATTAAAAAAAAATTAGATTTTATCCGCGGGTCGGGTCGGGTCGGGTCGGGTCGGGTCGGGTCGGGCGGTTGAAATAAAAAAAAATTAGATTTTAAATAGATTCAGGCGGGTGGCAGTTAACCCAATTGGTAAATATATATACATAGTTAAATGTTGTTACCCACATACGAAAAACGAGCAGGCACCTGCAGCATATGCCACAACAGAAGAAGAAAAAAAAAAGAGATGGACACTTTTACGGAGCGGAGAAGGGACGCAAGACCGAGGCCCCTTCCCCCGAGAGGGCCCCACCGGGAGCCGTAGCTGAGGTGATCCGCGAGAAGGGCCCGACGCACGTCCAGGGTCACCACCGCGCCCACCGCACCGACACCCCGCCTCGTCCGCCTTCGCCGCGGCCGGCGTCACGCGCAGCAGGTAAGCAGCTTACCTGCCCGCCACCCCCGTGGCCGGGGGCTCGTAACAGGGGTCACTCCGCGCGCTCCGCCCGCGCAGCTTACCTGCCCGCCACCCCTGTTGCCGGGGGCGCGTAACAGGGGTCACTCCGCGCGCAGTGCGCTCACGAAACGGGTGGGGCTCACCCTGGTTGATATAGACAGCAGGACGGTGGCCACGGAAGTCGGAACCCGCTAAGGAGTGTGTAACAACCCACCTGCCGAATCAACTAGCCCTGAAAATGGATGGCGCTGGAGCGTCGGGCCCATACCCGGCCGTCGCCGGCAGCGAGACGCGCTTGGAGGTGCGCTCAGCGCGGCTCCCATATGATTGCGCACTGGTGCGCGTCTGGGTCGTGACAGCGTGGCACGCGAATGTTTGTACTGCATTGGATCAGTCTCCTTTCTTTAACAGGCAAAAGCTTTATAACCTCACTAATGCCTTGCATCGTCTATATTAGATATATAACAACGGGCGGGTGCGGTTCTGATCAAATGTTACATCGGGTGGATGGCGGATGGTTGACGACTTTCTGATGCGGTTGCGGATGAAATAATTGCCTATCCGCGCATCTCTACCCTGGACCCTATGGATCCCCACACCTGACACCTACATTATGTGTCCTTACTCTAGGAATCTAGTTTCGTTTGTCCTACAACATTTTTAAAGACCGACATTAGAATTCCACTTTACAAAATTTGCTGCCGATGCCCATTTATACCAGTGATGTCCTGATACCACGGTGATATCCCATATTAGTCTGATACCAGCAAAAAAAAAAACCACACCGTAAATTCCCAATGGAAAGACACTTTTTTTTTTTTTTTTCCCCTACACTTTGAGCCCTGCGGCTAATAAAACGGTTTCGTAAACATGCATTTATGGAATACTTTAATGGATTTTGTGTCCGCTGATGGCCAAATAAATGGAAAATATTAAAAAAAAATACAATTAGAAATGAAAAAAAACATTGAAAATGTGTGTTAATGTTTGTGCTATGGCGCCATCTTTTGGACGAGTTGGCTCACTGCAGGTCTTTTAAAAAAAAAGTTAAAGTAGCAATGATTGTCACACACACACTAGGTGTGGCAAAAAGTATTCTTTGCAGTTGACCCATCACCCTTGATCACCCCCTGGGAGGTGAGGGGAGCAGCGAGCAGCAGCGGGGGCCGCGCCCAGGAATATTTTTTGGTGATTTAACCCCCAATTCCAACCCTTAATGCTGAGTGCCAAGCAGGGAGGTAATGACTCCCATTTCTATAGTGCTTTTAACCAAAAGTAGAAATGCCATTCTGTCTCCTAACACATCTATAGCATGTTTGCTACGCTTTGAACCCTGTGGCTTATAAAACCGTGCAGCATTTGTATGTTTTTTTTCCCTTGCTGACAGCCATTATGCAAATATACCGTAAATTCCCAATGGAAAGACACTTTTTTTTTTTTTTTTTCCTACACTTTGACCCCTGCGGCTAATAAAATGGTTTCATAAACATACATTTATGGAATACTTTAATGGATTTTGTGTCCGCTGATCGTCAAATAAATGGAAAATAGTAAAAAAAAATACAATTAGAAATGAAAAAAAAACATTGAAAATGTGTGTTAATGTTTGTGCTATGGCACCATCTTTTGGACTGTTAGAATACTGAACAGATGTTTATTGGGATAAGGTAAACATCTGTTCAGTATTTTAACATAAAAGTCTTTGATTGTGAGGCATTAAAAGCCACAAAATGCAACGGGTCCATCAGACCCACAAACGCTGGCTGAGTAACAACAATATGAACATTACACAAAGGTTTACCCCCAATTCCAACCCTTGATGCTGAGTGCTTAGCAGGGAGGTAATGGCTCCCATTTTTATAGTCTTTGGTATGACTCTTTTGCAGATGATGTGGTCCTGATGGCTTCATCTGGCCAGGATCTTCAGCTCTCACTGGATCGGTTCGCAGCCGAGTGTGAAGCGACTGGGATGAGAATCAGCGCCTCCAAGTCCGAGTCCATGTTTTCTTGCCCGGAAAAGGGTGGAGTGCCATCTCCGGGTTGGGGAGGAGACCCTGCCCCAAGTGGAGGAGTTCAAGTACCTCGGAGTCTTGTTCACGAGTGAGGGAAAAGTGGATCGTGAGATCGACAGGCGGATCGGTGCGGCGTCTTCAGTAATGCGGACGCTGTGTCGATCCGTTGTGGTGAAGAAAGAGCTGAGCCGGAAGGCAAAGCTCTCAATTTACCGGTCGATCTACGTTCCCATCCTTACCTATGGTCATGAGCTTTGGGTTATGACCGAAAGGACAAGATCACGGGTACAGGCGGCCGAAATGAGTTTCCTCCGCCGGGTGGCGGGGCTCTCCCTTAGAGATAGGGTGAGAAGCTCTGTCATCCGGGGGGAGCTCAAAGTAAAGCCGCTGCTCCTCCACATGGAGAGGAGCCAGATGAGGTGGTTCGGGCATCTGGTCAGGATGCCACCCGAACGCCTTTAGGGCACGTCCGACCGGTAGGAGGCCGCAGGGAAGACCCAGGACACGTTGGGAAGACTATGTCTCCCGGCTGGCCTGGGAACGCCTCGGGATCCCCCGGGAGGAGCTGGACGAAGTGGCTGGGGAGAGGAAAGTCTGGGCTTCCCTGCTTAGGCTGTTGCCCCCGCGACCCGACCTCGGATAAGCGGAAGAAGATGGATGGATGGATGGGTATGACTCGGCCAGGGTTTGAACTCACGGCCTACCCATCTCAGGGCGGACACTCTAACCACAAGTTTATACGGAGAAAACACAACAAACCGTGGCTAAAGGATCGACCCCAGCACGGATCTAGGGTATGTCAACATGCATGTTTCACACCCTTGTTGTGTCAAATCCCATCTCAGGACCGAGCTGCCGGTGAAAGAAATGCAATTATACGCCGACTTTGTGTGTGATCTGTTGGAAAGGAAAGTCCTGTTAGAGATGCCTCAGAGAATGGGATATTGCATACTTGCCAACCTTGAGACCTCCAATTTCAGGAGGTGGGGGGTGGGGGGCGCGGTCGGGTGTGGGGCGGGGGGCGTGGTTGGGGGCGTGGTTAAGATATATATATATATATATATATATAAGAAATACTTGACTTTCAGTGAATTCTAGCTATATATATATATTATTACATTACATATATATATATATATATATATATATATATATATATATATATATATATATATATATATATATATATATATATATATATATATATATATATAAATATATATATATATATATATATATATATATATATATATATATATATATATATATATATATATATATATATATATATATATATATAAATAAGAGAAATACTTGAATTTCAGTGTTCATTTATTTACACATATACACACACATAACACTCATCTACTCATTGTTGAGTTAAGGGTTGAATTGTCCATCCTTGTTCTATTCTCTGTCACTATTTCAGAACACACACATTATACAAATATACATTATAAAATCAATAAGAAAACGGGAGCTCTAATTTGGGAGTCTGAATTAGGATCAGAAGTTCCTATGTAAACATTGCGTACTCACGTCGCCATTTTGTATTGATTACTGCAGCTGTGCGCTGGATTTATTCACAAATACAAACTACAACTCACAAACACTTTAGAGTTAGGCTCCACCATCAGAATGTGTACTTAAACTTATAAAGATCACATGGATATTTTTCAGTGAGTTGATTCACCAAAACTAACCTGTTATACAGGAGGAAAAAGCACACAGGACATTTCAATTGTTCACAGACTGGTCGCTCTCATCAGACTGACAAGACACTTCCGGTCTGCAGGTGATAACATTCAATTGGGAAGAAATGCCCTACTGCCCCCTACTGACCAATGTGAATACTGATAAATGTGTAATGACAGCTCCAAAAACGAATTCAAACCACAAAATAAAATAAATAAATCAACACAAAAATGTGACACATTATGGGTGGGTCACATATGCATGTACAGTAGATGGCAGTGTTGTCCTGTTTAAAAGTGTCACAACATTGCTGTTTACGGCAGACGAACTGCTTTACGGCAGACGAAAACTTGACTGCTGTTGCTGTGTGTTGCTACCGCGCTGGGAGGACGTTAATGAAACTGCCTAACAATAAACCCACATAAGAAACCAAGAACTCGCCCTCGATCATTAGCTGTTTATATTGTGGGAAAGCGGACGTGTGAACAGGCTGTCAACACGTCACTCAGGTGCGCATGGAGCTGGAGGGGGCGTGGCCTCCAGCTCCGCCTGAATTTCGGGAGATTTTCGGGAGAAAATTTGTCCCGGGAGGTTTTCGGGTGAGGCGCTGAATTTCGGGAGTGTTGGAATAATTGTTTGTAAGTTATCACAAAAGAAACGTTGTATTATGAATGCTGTCTTTCGAGGCCTAACAAGAGGAAGAAGGCTCGTGAAACGCCACTGTGATTTCAACACGGACAGATGGCAGGATCTGCTCAACTTCCAGAGGAACTCTCTTTGAAGTGTTAAACGAACTCTCTTTGAAATATTTCACAAACTCTCTTCCAACTATTTGGTAACCGAGGTCGACGCTATTTACGACCCGCTGCCCTCTTGAAGTCCCTGTGGTCAGGCGACGGGAGGGGTTATCCATTGTCCTCCAACACCTGCCCCAGCTGGATCCAGGAAGAGCCCAAGCCCGAGAAATCCTCTTCTTGGTCTTCAAAGCGACCGAAAACAATGACTGTTTTACATACTTCCCATTCCTGCTGTGACATGTGTTGGTGCGTGAACATTGAACATCTGAATAAAAGAGGAGACGAAAACCTTCTTCGTCAGAGCGTGGTGCAGGATTGTACAGAGAGTGCAGTGGCCATGTCTCTCCTCAATATTGAGTCCAAATTGAATTCTGTCTCTGTTTGATTCCTTGCCTTTTGTCTTGTTTAATAGATGTCCTCAGTGTTTGAACGTGACAGGGAGTCTCCCGGAAAATCCGGGAGGGTTGGCAAGTATGGGATATTGATCTATCTCCACTGGCCCCAGATTGTCAGGTAAAGGTGGTGGTGACGAACCCCAAGATGCAGAGACGGCAGGCAGACTGGATGCAAGGACACGTGATTTAATGTCCAAAAGAAAACGCTGGAAAACAGGAATCAGGAACCAGCAAACAGGAACACTGGAAACAAGGAGCGAGGAGACAGAAAACTGCAAATCGCTATCAGGAACCAGCAAACAGGAACAGCTCACAGCAAACAATGCTCCAGCCCTGACTGGAGGGCGAGGCAGGCATAAATAGTGGCAATTGCCAGCAGGTGTGCCAGACTGCCAATCAGGTCCAGCAAAAGGAATCAAAATAAGAGCGCTGACAGGAAATAAAACAAAAACATAACCAAACTGTCAGTGAGAAGCCTGACACAGATGTGTCATTGTGTCGGCCGCACACTTTATACCAACTATTCTGATATCACACGCCCGCTAACAACCCGGGATCGCCCGTCCTGTCTGCGGCACGGCTTTTTGCTGAAAAAAAAGCGACGCGGCTGCGAGCCCCTGCTAATCGCCGGCACAGCGGAAGAATGAAGCGTTTGAAGATGGACAGGACCGATAGAGAGATCATGGAGCTATTAACCTCCAAACAAGCTGCTGAGGGCCCGGCAGATGGCGGAGCTGATGGCGGAGCGCGGTGCCAGACCGGACTGCCACGACGCCAGCGCCATTAGAACACAGTTTGAGTTTGCACAGTTTGAGTACAACGAGGGTAAACACGTTGCATCCTAGCAGACATCACCAAGTATGACATAGTGGAAATTCTCAGCATTCTTCGGCATTTTGGTTTTATTTTTAGTGTGTTAAGGAGAAGAATGCGTGAAGATTGCGCAATGCCATTGTGGACGTGGGCCCCGGGTTGCAGAGAGGGTAGAACCCGCGGTTCTAGAGCCGCACATGGACCTCTTTCAGAGATGTGTGAAAAATGGAAAAATGATAAGTGTGACCAGTAGATGGCAGTCACACATATGAGATAGGTGTGACTGCAATATGACTCAAGTAAACAACACCAACATGTTATATGTTCCATTGAGAATATAGAACATTACACATGGTGCTCAAAAATCCATCAAAATGTTTTAGTAGGACTTTGGTAAGCTATGAAGCCACACCACTTGACGGATTGTACTGTGCTTCAACATAGGAATATTATTATGGTGTGTGTATAAGGTAAGACATATTATCTGGTGTTTTGTTTCGCAATATTATGCAAAAGCAACTTTTCTTACCTTCTGCTACCTGCTGATCTGTATTTGGGATCTGCATTTTGACCAAAGAACCACCAGTACATGTTATGTAGACCACAAGGAAGTGTTTTAAATTTAGAAAACAAATACAAAAATATGACCTCTTTCAGACCCGCTCATCGGCACTGGGCCTTATAATCCGGTGCGCCCTATGATCCAAAAAATATGGTACTCCCTGGAGTAGTCCTGTGTCCTACTAAATGAGACAAGATGTACAGAGGCTTCTCTCACAAAGTGTTTGCGGCTATTGAGGGTTGACTGAATGCTATGTTGCACAAATACTATTTGCTGAAAAATCATTCCAAAAGAGAATTTTTAATCATAGTATGCAATAAAATAATAAATGCTACTTAATATTATATTTGCTTTAAGCAGTCCTGATTAATTATTGATTACATTACAACTCGGTCCTCAAAATGACCCCATGAAACTATTAGCATAAGATCAAAGTGTAATTTTAATTAGTTTATTTATTTAATTTTTTTTTATGTGACAACAGAATTATTCATTTCTATTTGAATTGAATTGATCCAATCCATTAGTGGTTCGACAATAATGTCATCCTATGGCGTCGCCAGCTTCTCAGTCTCCGGCGGGCCGTCCCACGGCGTCGCCAGCTTCTCCGACTGATGGCCAATTGTGCGGCAGGTAAGCTGGAGAGGATGGCGGTGCTGCGGGACGGCCCGCTGGAGGCGGAGAAGCTGGCAACGCCGTGGGACGTGCCGCCGGACACTGAGAAGCTGGCAACGCCGTGGGACGGCCCGCCGGAGACTGAGAAGCTGGCGACGCCATGGGACGGCCCGCCGGAGACGGAGAAGCTGGCGACACCATGGGACGGCCCGCCGGAGACGGAGAAGCTGGCGACACCGTGGGACGGCCCGCCGGAGAGGGAGAAGCTGGCGACGCCGTGGGACGGCCCGCCGGAGACGGAGAAGCTGGTGACGCCTTGAGACGGCCCGCCGGAGACGGAAAAGCTGGCGACGCCTTGAGACGGCCCGCCGGAGAGGGAGAAGCTGGCGACGCCGTGGGACGGCCCGCAGGAGACAGAGAAGCTGTCAATGCCGTGGGACTGCCCGCCGGAGACTCAGAAGCTGGCGACGCCGTGAGACGGCTTGCCGGAGACTGAGAAGCTGGCGATGCCGTGGGACGGCCCGCCGGAGACAGAGAAGCTGGTGACGCCGTGGGACAGCTCGCCGGAGACGGAGAAGCTTGCGACGCCGTGGGACGGCCCACCGGAGACAGAGAAGCTGGCGACGCCGTGGGACGGCCCACCGGAGACTAAGAAGCTGGCGACGCCGTGAGACGGCCCGCCGGAGACTGAGATGCTGGCGACGCCGTGGGACGGCCTGCCGGAGACTGAGAAGCTGGCGACGCCGTGAGACGGCCCGCCGGAGACTGAGATGCTGGCGACGCCGTGGGACGGCCCACCGGAGACGGAGAAACTGGTGACACCGTGGGACGGCCCACCGGAGACTGAGAAGCTGGCAACGCCGTGAGATGGCCCGCCAGAGACTGAGATGCTGGCGACGCCGTGGGACGGCCCGCCGGAGACTGAGATGCTGGCGACGCCGTGGGACGGCCTGCCGGAGACTGAGAAGCTGGCGACGCCGTGAGACGGCCCGCCGGAGACTGAGATGCTGGCGACGCCGTGGGACGGCCCACCGGAGACGGAGAAACTGGCGACACCGTGGGATGGCCCACCGGAGACTGAGAAGCTGGCAACGCCGTGAGATGGCCCGCCAGAGACTGAGATGCTGGCGACGCCGTGGGACGGCCCACCGGAGACGGAGAAGCTGGTGACGCCGTGGGACTGCCCGCCGAAGACGGAGAAGCTGGCGACGCCGTGGGACGGCCCGCCGGAGACTGAGAAGCTGGCGATGTCGTGGGACGGCCTGCCGGAGACTGAGAAGCTGGCGACGCCGTGGGATGGCCCGCCGGAGACGAAGAAGCTGGCGACGTCGTGGGACGGCCTGCCGGAAACTGAGAAGCTGGCGACGCCGTGGGATGTCCCGCCGGAGACGAAGAAGCTGGCGACGCCGTGGGACGGCCCGCCGGAGACAGAGAAGCTGGTGACGCCGTGGGACAGCTCGCCGGAGACGGAGAAGCTTGCGACGCCGTGGGACGGCCCACCGGAGACAGAGAAGCTGGCGACGCCGTGGGACGGCCCACCGGAGACTGAGAAGCTGGCGACGCCGTGAGACGGCCCGCCGGAGACTGAGATGCTGGCGACGCCGTGGGACGGCCTGCCGGAGACTGAGAAGCTGGCGACGCCGTGAGACGGCCCGCCGGAGACTGAGATGCTGGCGACGCCGTGGGACGGCCCGCCGGAGACGGAGAAACTGGCGACGCCGTGGGACGGCCCACCGGAGACTGAGAAGCTGGCAACGCCGTGAGACGGCCCGCCAGAGACTGAGATGCTGGCGACGCCGTGGGACGGCCCACCGGAGACGGAGAAGCTGGTGACGCCGTGGGACTGCCCGCCGAAGACGGAGAAGCTGGCGACGCCGTGGGACGGCCCGCCGGAGACTGAGAAGCTGGCGATGTCGTGGGACGGCCTGCCGGAGACTGAGAAGCTGGCGACGCCGTGGGATGGCCCGCCGGAGACGAGGAAGCTGGCGACGTCGTGGGACGGCCTGCCGGAAACTGAGAAGCTGGCGACGCCGTGGGATGTCCCGCCGGAGACGAAGAAGCTGGCGACGCCGTGGGACGGCCCGCCGGAGATGGAGAAGCTGACGACACCATGGGATGGTCCGCTGGAGACTGAGAAGCTGTCGACACCGTGGGACGGCCCGCCGGAGACTGAGAAGCTGGCGACGTCGTGGGACGGCCTGCCGGAGACTGAGAAGCTGGCGACGCCGTGGGATGGCCCGCTGGAGACGAAGAAGCTGGCGACGCCGTGGGACGGCCCGCCGGAGACGGAGAAGCTGACGACACCATGGGATGGTCCGCTGGAGACTGAGAAGCTGTCGACGCCGTGGGACGGCCCGCCGGAGACTCAGAAGCTGACGACGCCGTGGGATGGCCCGCCGGAGACGAAGAAGCTGGCGACGCCGTGGGACAGCCCGCCGGAGACGGAGAAGCTGGCGACGTCGTGGGACGGCCCGCCGGAGACTGAGAAGCTGGCGACGCCGTGGGACGGCCCGCCGGAGACGAAGAAGCTGGCGACGCCGTGAGACGGCCCGCCGGAGACTGAGATGCTGGCGACGCCGTGGGACGGCCCGCTGAAGACGGAGAAGCTGGCGACGCCGTGGGACGGCCCGTCTGAGACTGAGAAGCTGGCGACGTCGTGGGACGGCCTGCCGGAGACTGAGAAGCTGGCGACACCGTGGGATGGCCCGCCGGAGACGAAGAAGCTGGCGACGCCGTGGGACGGCCCGCCAGAGATGGAGAAGCTGACGACACCATGGGATGGTCCGCTGGAGACTGAGAAGCTGTCGACACCGTGGGACGGCCCGCCGGAGACTGAGAAGCTGGCGACGTCGTGGGACGGCCTGCCGGAGACTGAGAAGCTGGCGACGCCGTGGGATGGCCCGCCGGAGACGAAGAAGCTGGCGACGCCGTGGGACGGCCCGCCGGAGACGGAGAAGCTGACGACACCATGGTATGGTCCGCTGGAGACTGAGAAGCTGTCGACGCCGTGGGACGGCCCGCCGGAGACTCAGAAGCTGACGACGCCGCGAGACGGCCCGCCGGAGACTGGGAAACTGGCGACACCGTGGGACGGCCCGCCGGAGACTGAGAAGCTGGCAACGCCGTGAGACGGCCCGCCGGAGATTGAGATGCTGCCGACGCCGTGGGACGACCCACCGGAGACGGAGAAGCTGGCGACGCCGTGGGACTGCCCGCTGAAGACGGAGAAGTTGGCGACGCCGTGGAACTGCCTGCCGAAGACGGAGAAGCTGGCGACGCCGTGGAACTGCCTGCCGAAGACGGAGAAGCTGGCGACGCCGTGGGACGGCCCGCCGGAGACTGAGATGCTGGCAACGCCGTGGGACTGCCCACTGAAGACGGAGAAGCTGGGGACGCCGTGGGACGGCCCGCCGGAGATGGAGAATTTGGCGACGCCGTGGGACTGCCCGCTGAAGACGGAGAAGCTGGGGACGCCGTCGGAGAGGGAGAAGCTGGCGACGCTGCCGCTGAAGACGGAGAAGCTGGGGACGCCGTGGAACGGCCCGCCGGAGAATCTGCCGACGCCACGGGAAGCGCCGCTGAAGACGATGTCGCCATCGTGGGAGGAGGCGTATCAGCAGGGTAAATAGGAACTAGGAACCAGGAGACAGGAGACAGGCAACAGTGTACAGGATCCAATCATCAAGCCCTCACTGGAGGACGAGGCAGGCATAAATAGTAGTCTGATTGGCAATTGCAACCAGGTGTGCCAGGCTGCCAATCAGCCATACAAGCGCTCAGGAAGACATGCAAGAAATGGAACCAAAATAAGAGCGCTGACAGGAAATAAACACAGAGGAAAACCCGAACATATCCAGGTACCACTCGTTCTATCGTTATTTTCCTGTGTTTTTATTTATTTTTCCGTTCCACTGCTCTTATTCCCAGTTCCTGTGCTTCACACTGGTTCTGAGGGCCGGTCTTCACACTCACTCTTGATTAGTGATCAGGAGACCCACCTGCGTCCGATCACTAATCAGTCGTGTTTATCCGCGACGCCGGTCAGTTCTACCGTCTGTTTGTCGGCGAACTTATCTGCAGTGCGATGCCGTGGTTTCCTGTTTGTGTAGCCTTGCCTAGTTCTTGTTTTTTATCATTAAATCACCTTTTTACGGTCACGTCGGTATCGTGACACACATCATGACAGGACAGATCGAGAGATTATGTCTGAAAACTATTCAAAACGTTGTTTGGTAAGAAGTTACACAGTAGAACTAATGGATAGTTAAACTATGTTTTAGGTTTTATTCAACAGCAGAAGAATGTTTTTTTGTACATGAGTCACTTTAGACTCGTAGCTGATGTGTTCTTGGAACTGTCCTCTCAGATATGTCTCGGCTGGAATTTCGAACGTATCCAAGAATGAAACCGCAAGTCCAAACCAAAAGGAAATTCGAGCACGCCCGCAGGGTTAGACACCAATCTAATAAAACCATGAAGTGCATCTCTGAGAAAAAAATATCGCTGACTTCGAATGAGTGAGAGGCTTTGATTTGCTGACTAATCCAAAAATAGTTTATTAGAAGAAGAGTTGTAATTCATCCCAAATCCTGATTCCAGTCTTGTACCAGTCTACTTTGAAACAGGCATCGCAGTTGTGTAAGGGATTATGAGACACTGTCATATTCTGTCTGGAATCATGTTTAATTCTTACGTGCTTAACAAAGACAGCCTTTAACAACCAAAAATTGCCTTGACAAAAATATAGAAAGAAAATCCATGTTCTGTTAAGATTGTGGACTTAGTAGTGCCAGAGTTCTCCAGTGAAAGCTGAAATCAAAGTCAGGTTTAGAGGACAGTGGGAAACGGGTCATGGAGGGTTATTCCTGGTACCTGAAGTTAAAAGTTCAATCACTAGCAACTTTCAAGGATTATTGCTCCATGTTTTTATTGACTTTTAATAACAAACATATAACAAAATTAAAGCTGCAATCAGCGATGGACGGGACCGACTTTGACGGCACATAAAATCCAGACCGGAGCAGTAATTAAAACTCTTTCGTCAATTTTTAATCAGAAGGGTTCAATCTCTCTCCTGTGCTAGTTTGAAGCCGACACGACTAACGCGCTCAGAGGAGATAATGTTTGAAAAAAGGTGACCGGTTTTTACAAAACTTTTGTTTTGAAGGGGGAATTGCAAACTTCCTGTTGATTTTTGCTGGGGGTTGTTGATATATGAAATGTAGGTCTAAGTAAGACATACATAGAGGTTTTTGTTTCATGTCTCTAAGACATTTCTACTGGAAGTTACAGGCAGTTTTGTCTGAGTTTTCTTCCTAGGAGCAGTTGTGTCTGTGTTTTCTTCCTCGGGGGCGCTAGAGCGCAATTTTGAGTTTTGGGGTTGGGTTTTTTAATAGATCGCAATTTTTGCCAGTCCTGATGTGTGTGTCCAGTTTGGTGAGTTTTGAAGCATGTACAGCTCAAAGAGGCCATAGTGACTGTTTTTACAAAAATGTTGTTTTGAAGGGGGAATTGCCAACTTACTGTTGATTTTTGCTGAAGGATGTTAATGTAGGAAATCTAGATCTAAGTCAGACCTACGTAGAGGTTTTTGTTTCATGTCTCTATGACATTTCTACTGGAAGTTACAGGCAGTTTTGTCTGAGTTTTCTTCCTAGGAGCAGTTGTGTCTGTGTTTTCATCCTCGGGGGCGCTAGAGCGCAATTTTGAGTTTTGGGGTTGGGTTTTTTTATTAGATCGCAATTTTTGCCAGTCCTGATGTGTGTGTCCAGTTTGGTGAGTTTTGAAGCATGTACAGCTCAAAGAGGCAAAAGTGACTGTTTTTACTAAAATTTTGTTTTGCAGGGGGAATTGCCAACTTACCGTTGATTTTTGCTGAAGGATGTTAATGTATGAAATCTAGGTCTAAGTCAGACCTACATAGAGGTTTTTGTTTCATGTCTCTATGACATTTCTACCGGAAGTTACAAGCAGTTTTGTCTGTGTTTTTTTCCTAGGTGGCGCTAGAGCGCAATTTTGAGTTTTGGGTTTTGGTTATTTGATTAGATTGCAATTTTGTGTGTATCAAATATGGTGAGCTTTGAAGCATGTTAAGGGGGTCAAATTACAGCTCAAAGAGGCGGCGGAATAATAATAATAATTAAAGCTGCAAGCAGCGATGGACGGGACCGACTTTGACGGCACATAAAATCCAAACCGGAGCAGTAATTAAAACTATTTCGTCAACTTTTAATCAGAAGGGTTCAATCTCTTTCCTGTACTAGTTTGAAGCCGACATGACAAACGCGCTCAGAGGAGATAATGTTTGAAAAAAGGTGACCGTTTTTTACAAAACTTTTGTATTGAAGGGGGAATTGCAAACTTCTTGTTGATTTCTGCTGGGGGTTGTCAATATATGAAATGTAGGTCTAAGTAAGACCTACATAGAGGTTTTTGTTTTATGTCTCTAAGACATTTCTACTGGAAGTTACAGGCAGTTTTGTCTGAGTTTTCTTCCTAGGAGCAGTTGTGTCTCTGTTTTCTTCCTCGGGGGCGCTAGAGCGCAATTTTGAGTTTTGGGGTTGGATTTTTTTATTAGATCGCAATTTTTGCCAGTCCTGATGTGTGTGTCCAGTTTGGTGAGTTTTGAAGCATGTACAGCTCAAAGAGGCAAAAGTGACTGTTTTTACTAAAATTTTGTTTTGAAGGGGGAATTGCCAACTAACTGTTGATTTTTGCTGAAGGATGTTAATGTATGAAATCTAGGTCTAAGTCAGACCTACGTAGAGGTTTTTGTTTCATGTCTCTATGACATTTCTACCGGAAGTTACAACATACTTGCCAACCCTCCCGGATTTTCCGGGAGACTCGCGAAATTCATATATATATATGTATATATGTATGTATATATATATATATACATATATATATATGTATATATGTATGTATATATGTATGTATATATATATATATATATATATATATATATATATATATATATATATATCCATCCATCCATCCATCCATCCATCCATTTTCTACCGCTTATTCCCTTCGGGGTCGCGGCGATATATATATATGTATATATATATATATATATATATATATATATATATATATATATATATATATATATATATACATATATATATATTGCCGCGACCCCGAAGGGAATAAGCGGTAGAAAATGGATGGATGGATGGATGGATGGATGGATGGATGGATATATATATATATATATATATATATATATATATATATATATATATATATATATATATATATATGTATGTATATGTACATATACATACATATATACATATATATATATGTATATATATATATATACATACATATATACATATATATATATGTATATATATATATGTATGTGTGCCCCCAACCACGCCCCCCGCACCCACCCCCCACCTCCCGAAATTGGAGGTCTCAAGGTTGGCAAGTATGAGTTACAAGCAGTTTTGTCTGTGTTTTTTTCCTAGGGGGCGCTAGAGCGCAATTTTGAGTTTTGGGGTTTGGATCTTTTGATTAGATCGCAATTTTTGCCTGTCCTGATGTATGTATCAAACATGGTGAGCTTTGAAGCATGTTAAAGGGGGTCAAATTACAGCTCAAAGAGGCGGCGGAATAATAATAATAATAATAAAACGCACAAAATACAACAGGGTCCTCTGTCCCAAAGGGACATTGTGGTCCCTAATAAGCAAATATCACCCTTTTTTGAGATATTTAATCTTACTTAGATTTCAGTTTTTGCTGTTTGCTCCTCCACATGGAGAGGAGCCGGATGAGGTGGTTCGGGCATCTGGTCAGGATGCCTCCCTAGGGAGGTGTTTAGGGCACGTCCGACCGGTAGGAGGCCACGGGGAAGACCCAGGACACGTTGGGTAGACTATGGCCTGGGAACGCCTCGGGATCCCCCGGGAGGAGCTGGACGAAGTGGCTGGGGAGAGGGAAGTCTGGGCTTCTCTGCTTCTGTCTGCTGCGTTCGACACCGTCGACCACGCCACCTTAATCACTCGTCTTGAGAACTGTGTGGGCATTAAGGGCGCCGCCCTCAACTGGTTCCGGTCGTACCTAACCGACAGGAGTTTTTGTGTAAAAGTAGACAGTTTTATGTCGTCCACAGCTCCTTTACCACATGGGGTCCCCCAGGGCTCAATCCTTGCCCCAATTTTATTTGCGCTTTACCTTCTCCCCCTTGGTTCTATTTTTAGGAAGTACAGTATTGCATTTCATTTTTATGCCGATGATTGCCAGATTTATTTTCCCATGGCACAAAATAACACGGTTCAACGTCTTATTGACTGCCTGCACGACATCAAAGTCTGGCTTTCAGCTAACTTCCTGAGCCTAAATGAAGACAAAACAGAAGTTATGTTGTTCGGTCCAAGTCGCTCTCCCTCCCCCAACGTTGACCTCGGCACTCTGACCCCGTATCTCAGCGACTCTGTCACAAACCTGGGGGTAAAGTTTGACTCTGATTTTAAATTCGAAAAACAAATCAGCAGCGTCGTTCAAAAAAGCTTTTATCAATTACGCCAAATAGCGAAAGTGAAACCGCTTCTATCAAGACATGATCTTGAGAAATTAATCCACGCTTTTTTCTCGACTCGTCTTGATTATTGTAATGCCCTGTATGTTGGCATTAGCCAGGCCTCCCTCGCCCGCCTGCAGCTCGTGCAGAACTCTGCTGCTCGTCTGCTAACACAGACCCGCAGACGTGAGCACATCACCCCTATTTTAGCGTCCCTTCACTGGCTCCCTGTGCGTTACCGAATCAATTTTAAACTCCTTTTATTTGTTTTTAAATGTCTAAACAACCTCGGGCCAACCTATCTCTCCGACCTCCTTCAGCCTTACTGCCCCACCCGATCCTTAAGATCAGCCGATCAGCTGCTGTTGACGGTCCCTGACACAAGGCTGAAGCTTAGAGGTGACAGAGCTTTCGCCGTTGCTGCTCCCAAGCTCTGGAACGACCTACCCCTGAGTGTTAGACAAGCCTCCTCTCTTCCTGTTTTTAAATCTCTCTTAAAAACATACTTTTAGTCCATGGCTTTTAACACTGAGTGATATCCATCCTGCAATGGCGCCCCATAATACACCTGCTGTGATCCTGTTTTTATGTTTTTATGTTTTTATTAATTCTATTTTAATTATTTATTTTTTATCGTGTTCTGTTTGTGTTGTGTTGTGTTTGCTCGGTACTCGTTTTATCTTTTAACCTGTTCATTGTACAGCACTTTGGCTACCCCTGTGGTAAATTTTAAATGTGCTTTATAAATAAAGTTGATTTGATTTGATTTGATTTGCTTAGACTGCTGCACCCGCGACCCGACTTGGGATAAGCAGAAGAAGATAGATGGATGGATGGATTTAGTCATGTCAACATATCCTGGTTTTGTGAAAAACTCGAGAAAAAACCCCTGACAGCAAGCTGGAAAAGCGCATTTTTTCCCCTGCCTGTCCTGCAAATGTCCTCTGTGTTTTCTCTACTTAATGTCGTCAATAGATCCAATAAGTCCGCCAGTGCACTCGTCAATCCTTTGGCATATTTGCTGTCCTCTTTGTCATTGTCAATCAGAAAATGCAAAACACCCTGACCGGTCCAGTCTTGACGGCTTTTATTGTTTTGTTTTTTTAAGCAATTCATTGCTGTTTTGTAGATAAGGATAGAAAATATCCAACATGGCTATTTCTTAATGCAACCCTAAGCGTTTGTCTGGCTGCGTCACCTTGACGTTGTCTTTCCCCAACACTTCTGCCCACACACACACACACACCAAACACACACAAACGGTGTGTGCGGAGGTAATAAGAGGTAATGAGCTGGGGGGGTCCCGCATGCTAAGGGTCAGTGGCGGGGGATCGTGGCGAGCAAATATGATATTGACTTCTGCGAAGAGATTAAGTCTGCAGAAGAAGAAGAAGAGTGGGCGCGCCAGATAAAACGAGCTGGCGGCAGCTGATGAGTTTGCTTGAAATTGGAGGTTAATCTTAAAAGGCAAGATACAAAAGCACTCAAGGGTGATTAGCACACACACACACACACAAAAAGTGTGCAGGAAGGAGATGGCTGCCTGACGTCTTTGTGTTCTCACACAATTTCAAAAAAGGGATCATCTAAAGTATAATATCATAATGTTGTTAAACAAGAGTCACCTGCTTAAGCCAGATTTATTACAAGTAATTATGTGTGTATGTTATGTTGTTAGAGGAATATATATATATATATATATATATATATATATATATATATATATATATATATATATATATATATATATATATATATATATATATATATGTATGTGTGGGAAAAAAAAGACTATTTCATCTCTACAGGCCTGTTTCATGAGGGGTTCCCTCAATCATCAGGAGATTTTAATGGAAGCATTCACATACCATGGTTTATATAGGGCACAGAGTGGGTGGGTACAGGCTGGCGTAGGGGCGTGGTGATTGGCTCATGTGTTACCTAGGAGGTGTTTCCGTCTATGGCGGCATGTTGTTACAATTTCCCTGCGCTTGTTGAGGGATGACAGGTCTGGACGGTAAATAATAAACAGTTTCTCTTTCAAGCATAGGTTGCATCTTTTATTACCACTATTGTAAGGTGTGCTGGATGCAAGAAGTTGCCATGTTATTGAATATTCAACATTATTGTTTTTGAGGTCCCAAATGTGTTTGCTGAGTTCTGTGGTATTCCGCAGGTTTTGGTTCCTGAAAGAAGCCTTGTGATTGTTCCATCTGGTTTTGAATTCTCCCTCGGTTAATCCTACATATGTGTCGGATGTGTTAATGTCCTTGCGTATTACCTTAGATTGGTAGACAACTGATGCTTGTAAGCACCCCCCGTTGAGAGGGCAATCGGGTTTCTTTCGACAGTTACAGTCTTTGTTGGTTTGGGAGTCGCTCTGTCTGGGGGCCGACGGCTCATTTGCAATTGTTTTGTTGTGGTTTGAGATGATTTGTCGTATATTGGGACGGCGTGGCGCAGTGGAAGAGTGGCCGTGCGCGACCCGAGGGTCCCTGGTTCAATCCCCACCTAGTACCAACCTCGTCATGTCCGTTGTGTCCTGAGCAAGACACTTCACCCTTGCTCCTGATGGGTGCTGGTTAGCGCCTTGCATGGCAGCTCCCTCCATCAGTGTGTGAATGTGTGTGTGAATGGGTAAATGTGGAAGTAGTGTCAAAGCGCTTTGAGTACCTTGAAGGTAGAAAAGCGCTATACAAGTACAACCCATTTATCATTTATTTATTTATATTGTTCATGCAGCTGTAGCTCAATTTAATGTTGTTCTTGTTGAATACTTTTCTTAGGTTGTTGTCTTTGGGAAAGTGTTTGTCAATCAGATTGAGGAATTTGTGTCCAATGTTAGTTGAGACGTTTTTGCTGTATGGGGGGTTGTACCAGATGATGTCGTTTCGTTTTCTGTTCTTTTTTGGCTGGTTTCCTGGCGTGGGTTCATAGGTGAGGGTGAAATTGTATCCGCTTTCATCAAGGGCTTTTTGGTACGGGGGGGTTGCTTGGTCAAATTCAGCTTTGCTAGATGACAGCATCGATAGCCTTTTATTGATTCCGGTAGGTATTCTTTTCGTGGTGGTGGGTGGGTGGTTGCTGTCATGGTGCACGTATTGGAGTGTTGTGTTGGGTTTCGTGAATGGTTGGTAGCTGTTATTTCTCAGGTTGAAAGTGACGTCAAGGAAGTTGACGGTTTGCTTGTTGGCTTCAATCGTGATCCGTATATATATATATATATATATATATATATATATATATATATATATATATATATATATATATATATTGTCGGAGGCAGATATTTACATATATCCGAATTTAAGTTGTACTTCTTCCATTTCTTCTCTTGATGCTCTGTCAGCAAGCATACTGTGTGTGTTGCCCTTGACTTCTTTGGAATGTGTTTTGACTAACATTTTGTTTTGGCTACAGAGATGGGACGAGAGAGAGAGGGTGGTGGGATCGGGAAGACAGACCATTTTGGGTGTGCGCGATAGAAGGTTCTAGGGTTAGACTGGTCTCAATCAAAATGTATATTGGCAAAGCTTTGAGAATATACAACAAAATACCTATTCTGTCTCTGGTGGTTTTTCAACTCAGCTTTAAGTGTCGGAAAGAACTTGGGAGCGAATTGTGACTTGAATTCCCTGGGAGGAACAACTGGTCCAAAACGCAACAATATATATATATATATATATATATATATATATATATATATATATGTATGTGTGGGGAAAAAAAATCACAAGACTATTTCATCTCTACAGGCCTGTTTCATGAGGGGGGTACCCTCAATCGTCAGGAGATTTCTCCTGACGATTGAGGGTACCCCCCTCATGAAACAGGCCTGTAGAGATGAAATAGTCTTGTGATTTTTTTTCCCCACACATACATATATTGCGCTCTACTACGGTATCGAGCACTATTTTTTGGATAACCTTATTAAGACATATATATATATATATATATATATATATATATATATATATATATATATATATATATATATATATATATATATATATATATATATATATATATATATATATATTTATATATATATATATATATATATATATATATATATATATATATATATATATATATATATATATATATATATATATATATATATATATATATATATATATATATATATATGCCTGTTGTGGTATTTTAGGCTTCATAATGCTCCACACATTTTCAATGGTAGACAGGTCTGGACTACAGGCAGGCCAGTCTAGTACCCGCACTCTTTTACTACGAAGCCACGCTGTTGTAACACGTCTCTTGGCATTGTCTTGCTGAAATAAGCAGGGGCGTCCATGATAACGTTGCTTGGATGGCGACATATGTTGCTCCAAAAACCTGTATGTACCTTTTAGCATTAATGGTGCCTTCACAGATGTGTAAGTTACCCATGTCTTGGGTACTAATACACCCCCATACCATCACACATGCTGACTTTTACACTTTGCGTCTTTTACAGTCTAGATGGTTCTTTTCCTCTTTGGTCCGGAGGACGCGACGTTCACAGTTTCCAAAAACAATTTGAAATGTGGACTCGTCAGACCGCAGAACCCTTTTCCACTTTGCATCAGTCCATCTTAGATGAGCTCGGGCCCAGCGAAGCCGGCGGCGTTTCTGGGTGTTGTTGATAAATTGCTTTTCACTTTGCATAGTAGAGTTTTAACTTGCATTTACAGATGTGGCGACCAACTGTAGTTACTGACAGTGGTTTTCTGAAGTGTTCTTAAACCCATGTGGTGATATCCTTTACACACCGATGTCGCTTTTTGATGCAGTACCGCCTTAGGCATCCAAAGTGTGTAATATCATGGCTTACGTGCAGTGATTTCTCCAGATTCTCTGAACCTTTTGATTATATTACAGACCGTAGATGGTGAAATCCCTAAATTCCTTGCAATAGCTGGTTGAGAAATGTGGTTCTTAAACAATTTGCTCAGGCATTTGTTGACAAAGTGGTGACCCTCGCCCCGTCCTTGTTTGTGAATGACTGAGAATTTCACGGAAGCTGCTTTTATACCCAATCATGGCGCCCACCTGTTCCCAATTAGCCTGTTCACCTGTGGGATGTTCCAAATAAGTGTTGGATGAGCATTCCTCAACTTTCTCAGTCTTTTTTGCCACTTGTGCCAGCTTTTTTGAGCTAATATTTGCAAAAAATAACAAATATCTTGTCTTTGCAGTCTATTCAATTGAATATAAGTTGAAAAGGATTTGAAATCATTGTATTTTTTATTTATTTACCATTTACACAACGTGACAACTTCACTGCTTTTGGCTTTTGTAAGTTATGTCATTAATTATTTGATCAAACAGGTGTTTTTGCTTGTTTCCGTTTGTTTCCACGCTGTTTAAGATGCTAATTTACTCGGTGGCCTTAGAATTAGCAAACCAAAACACGGAATTAGCAGAACATAACTCTTGTAAGAGTAAAAAAAAAAATGTCTACAAACTAGAGCAGTGTCAAAAAAGGAGTGTTGAGGTGGTCTGTAGTTCAAAGCCTGAGGATGAGTATTAGGCTGTGTGTGCTTGCCACTTATCTGCTGTGCTGCTTATATAACGCTGGCCTGATTACTGCTACACGCCTCATTGTGATTGACTCCACACCAACTCACTTTTTCACCTCCAAATGTAGAGCCTGGATGCTACCCTGTCAAATGTTTGCAACTTAGGGCTCTCTCGTGTAAAACCAAGATAAAAAAAAAAAACCTTTTGTAAGATATGTAGGACTATATCTATGCTAAACTCAAATCTAAGATCCCAAAAAGGGAATGTATCAATCAAAGTACTGATACATTTCAGTTCTCTTTCATGATGGCAGTCACACATAAGATATACTTGTAGACTGCAATATGATGTCAGTCACACATAAGAGATACTTGTAGACTGCAATATGATGTCAGTCACACATAAGAGATACTTGTAGACTGCAATATGATGGCAGTCACACATAAGAGATACTTGTAGACTGCAATATGATGGCAGTCACACATAAAAGATATGCGTCGACTGCAATATAAATGGCAGTCACACATAAGAGATACGTGTAGACTCCATAATGATGGCAGTAACACACAAGAGATATGTGTAGACTGCAATATGATGGCAGTCACACATAAGAGATACTTGTAGACTGCAATATGATGGCAGTCACACATAAGAGATACTTGTAGACTGCAATAGGATGGCAGTCACACATAACAGATATGTGTAGACTGCAATATGATGGCAGTCACACATAAGAGATACTTGTAGACTGCAATATGATGGCAGTCACACATAAGAGATATGTGTAGACTGCAATATGATGTCAGTCACACATAAGAGATATGTGTAGACTGCAATATGATGTCAGTCACACATAAGATGTATGTGTAGACTGCAATATGATGGCAGTCACACATAAGAGATACTTGTAGACTGCAATATGATGTCAGTCACATATAAGAGATACTTGTAGACTGCAATATGATGGCAGTCACACATTGGCGTTGTGGCTTGTGCAGCCCTTTGAGACACTTGTGATTTAGGGCTATATAAATAAACATTGATTGATTGATTGATTGACTGATTTTTAATCCGAATAACGGAATAAAATAATCAACCAATTGTTTGAGGACTAATTAGCTGCGGCTCTAAAGGTATCCACGTACACTTGCACCATCTTGAACACCCGACATGATGACATGACAGAGAGCGGTGTCACATCTTCTCACCGCTCATAATTGCTCCCCACTTGCCTTTAATTAAAAGATATAATCCAATTAACAAGCAGAAATAGGATTAATGGCGCCTCAGACTCCAGCTGCTGCCGTGTGATGAGTGTGCACGCCACAACACGGGAGAGGTCTTCTGAGAACTACGACTGAGATTTCACCAGCAGCACCCGGAGAGCAGGGAGGTCAAGTAGTCCCGGAGACAAAGACTGGAACTAAAGACTTGTAGGCCAGGACAGGTAAAAGGTAATACAGTTTTCTTCACTTCAATCGATTATGAGTCGGTATCTGCAAGGAACCATTTTTAGTTGGTGGAATTGTCAAAAATAAGACATCTTGAGTTCAACAAAGTGTGCTTTCAGAATTAATCTTAAATAGCAAACGTTTGTGTGCTACCGGATTATTCGGATTATAAGGCACACTCAAAATCCTTCCATTTTCCCAAAAATCGACAGTGCGCCTAATGTACGGAATAATTGTGGTTGCGCTTACCGACCTCGAAAAGTATTTTATTTGGTACATGGTGAAATGATACGTGTGACCAGTAGATGGCCGTCACACATAAGAGATATGTGTAGACTCCAATATGATGGCAGTCACACATAAGAGATACGTGTAGCCTGCAATATGATGGCAGTCACACATAAGAGATACGTGTAGACTGCAATATGATGGCAGTCACACATAAGAGATATGTGTAGACTGCAATATGATGGCAGTCACACATAAGAGATATGTGTAGACTGCAATATGATGGAGGTCACACATAAGAGAAACGTGCAGACTCCAATATGATGGCAGTCACACATAAGAGATACGTGTAGACTGCAATATGATGGCAGTCACACATAAGAGATACGTGTAGACTGCAATATGATGGCAGTCACACATAACAGATGTGTAGACTGCAATATGATGGCAGTCACACATAAGAGATACGTGTAGACTGCAATATGATGGCAGTCACACATAACAGATGTGTAGACTGCAATATGATGGCAGTCACACATTAGAGATATGCGTCGACTACAATATAATGGCAATCACACATAAGAGATACGTGAAGACTGCAATATGATGGCAGTCACACATAAGAGATATGTGTAGACTGCAATATGATGGCAGTCACACATAAGAGATATGTGTAGACTGCAATAGGATGGCAGTAACACATAAGAGATACTTGTAGACTGCAATATGATGGCAGTCACACATAACATATACGTGTAGACTGCAATATGATGGCAGTCACACATAAGAGATACGTGCAGACTCCAATATGATGGCAGTCACACATAAGAGATATGTGTAGACTGCAATATGATGGCAGTCACACATAAGAGATATGTGTAGACTGCAATATGATGGCAGTCACACATAAGATGTATGTGTAGACTGCAATATGATGACAGTCACACATAAGAGATATGTGTCACCTGCAATACACATAAGAGATACGTGTAGACTGCAATATGATGGCAGCCACACATAAGAGATATGTGTGGACTGCAATATGATGGCAGTCACACATAAGAGATACATGTAGACTGCAATATGATGGCAGTCACACATAAGATGTATGTGTAGACTGCAATATGATGGCAGTCACACATAAGAGATATGTGTAGACTGCAATATGATGGCAGTCACACATAAGAGATATGTGTAGACTGCAATACGATGGCAGTCACACATAAGAGATATGTGTAGACTGCAATATGATGGAGGTCACACATAAGAGAAACGTGCAGACTCCAATATGATGGCAGTCACACATAAGAGATACGTGTAGCCTGCAATATGATGGCAGTCACACATAAGAGATTCGTGTAGACTGAAATATGATGGCAGTCACACATAAGAGATACTTGTAGACTGCAATATGATGGCAGTCACACATAAGAGATGCGTGTAGACTGCAATATGATGGCAGTCACACATAAGAGATACGTGTAGACTGCAATATGATGGCAGGCACACATAAGAGATACGTGTAGACTGCAATATGATGGCAGTCACACATAAGAGATATGTGTAGACTGCAATATGATGGCAGTCACACATAAGAGATATGTGTAGACTGCAATATGATGGCAGTCACACATAAGAGATATGTGTGGACTGCAAAATGATGGCAGTCACACATAAGAAATATGTGTAGACTGCAATATGATGGCAGTCACACATAAGAAATACGTGTAGACTGCAATATGATGGCAGTCACACATAAGAAATACGTGTAGACTGCAATATGATGGCAGTCACACATAAGAGATACGTGTAGCCTGCAATATGATGGCAGTCACACATAAGAGATACGTGTAGACTGCAATATGATGGCAGTCACACATAAGAAATGTGTGTAGACTGCAATATGATGGAGGTCACACATAAGAGAAACGTGCAGACTCCAATATGATGGCAGTCACACATAAGAGATACGTGTAGACTGCAATATGATGGCAGTCACACATAAGAAATGTGTGTAGACTGCAATATGATGGCAGTCACACATAAGAGATATGGGTAGACTGCAATATGATGGCAGTCACACATAAGAGATACGTGTAGACTGCAATATGATGGAGGTCACACATAAGAGAAACGTGCAGACTCCAATATGATGGCAGTCACACATAAGAGATATGTGTAGACTGCAATATGATGGCAGTCACACATAAGAGATACGTGTAGACTGCAATATGATGGCAGTCACACATAAGAGATACGTGTAGACTGCAATATGATGGCAGTCACACATAAGAGATACTTGTAGACTGCAATATGATGGCAGTCACACATAACAGATATGTGTAGACTGCAATATGATGGCAGTCACACATAAGATGTATGTGTAGACTGCAATATGATGGCAGTTACACATAAGAGATACGTGTAGACTGCAATATGATGGCAGTCACACATAAGAGATACGTGTAGACTGCAATATGATGGCAGTCACACATAAGAAATACGTGTGGACTGCAATATGATGGCAGTCACACATAAGATGTATGTGTAGACTGCAATATGATGGCAGTCACACATAAGAGTGTGTGAACTAGACAGGTAACGTCAGGCTAGGAAAAATATTGCTGGATATCTGCAAAATAAGCTACAGAAGATAGCATGAAACATTAGCATGTTAGCAGGCATCAAGTACCAAAATGTATGAGTCTGAGGTGTGTACTGCCAAAATAGCTAAAAAAAAAACTAACGTGCATAAGTTAGCATGCTGACAGGGAGCATACGTCAAGCATAAAAATAAATGAGTCTGGGGTGTGTACATATAAAACTATCAAAAAAAGCTAGCATGCTAACAATAGCATGCCAACAGTTAGCATGTGTCAAATACCAAAAATATATGACTCTTCGGTGTACAAGATGCTAATTTTAGCATGCTACTGTGCTAATGTGTGTGCTTTTTAAGTTTATATATGACTCTTTGGTGTATACAATGCTAATGTTAGCATGCTACTGTGCTAAAATGTGTGCTTTTCAAGTTTGTATCGCTCTGTTCTAGTTTTGCTCTCTCAATATGAGTCTAATGAACGCAATGGACAAGCGAGGTGTGGTCTAAAACGTTCAGGGAATATCCACAGTGTCATCAATAAAGTATTTTTTATTCTTAATCAATGTAGCAATCAATAAAGTTAAGGAGTTTGGTGACGTCAAAATGTGAGTGCACCACAGTGCTAGTGAGAGTGTGTACGTGTCGGCAGGGCGGTTGATTAATGAGAACAGTTCAGATCTTCATTAAATAGCAAGTTGATCCATCACCCATTTTGTTATTTTTTGTTTGATATACAGTTTTCGAACTGTTACTAAAATGTGGATTTGTGGCCAATTACGTTTGTTAATCGAGTTTCCACTGTGTTGTAAATGTATAATTAATTGGTTGACTTCTTCATTATTGGCATACTTGAGACAGCGCGACCACATTGTATGTTTATAGCCCGGGCTTTTAGCTCGGTAGTTAGTCATGCAGACGACCCCATGTTTGAGTCCTGTGCGGTACGGAAATGGCATGGACTGAACCACATGGTGCCGTGACCCGGATGAGAGTGAGGTTTAGGGGGTTGAATATAACGGAGGATGTCACTCCCTGACGACATCAAGAGTCGTGCCGGCTATCGGGTTCATAGCTCGGGCTTTTAGCTCGGTAGTTAGTCATGCAGACGAACCCATGTTTGAGTCCCGTGCGGAACGAAAATGGTACGGACTGAACCACATGGTGCCGTGACCCGAATGACAGTGAGGTTTAGGGGATTGAATATAACGAAGGATGTCACTCCCTGACGACATCGAGAGTATGCCGGCTATTTGCTTCATAGCTCCGGCTTGTAGCTCGGTAGTTAGTCATGCAGACGACGCCGTGTTTGAGTCCCGTGCGGAACGAAAATTGCACGGACTGAACCACATGGTGCCGTGACCCGGATGAGAGTAAGGTTTAGGGGGTTGAATATACCGGAGGATGTCACTCCCTGACGACATCAAGAGCAGTGCTGACTATCGGGTTCATAGCTCCGGCTTTTAGCTCGGTAGTTAGTCATGCAGACAACCCCATGTTTGAGTCCCGTGCGGAACGAAAATGGCACGGACTGAACCACATGGTGCCGTGACCCGGATGACAGTGAGGTTTAGGGGGTTGAATATAATGGAGGATGCCACTCCCTGACGACATCAAGAGTCGTGCCGGCTATCGGGTTCGTAGCCCGGGCTTTTAGCTCAGTAGTTAGTCATGCAGACGACCCCATGTTTGAGTCCTGTGCGGAACGAAAATGGCACGGACTGAACCACATGGTGCCGTGACCCGGATGACAGTGAGGATTAGGGGGTTGAATATAACGGAGGATGTCACTCCCTGACGACATCAAGAGCAGTGCTGACTATCGGGTTCATAGCTCCGGCTTTTAGCTCGGTAGTTAGTCATGCAGACGACCCCATGTTTGAGTCCCGTGCGGAACGAAAATGGCACGGACTGAACCACATGGTGCCGTGACCCGGATGAGAGTGAGGTTTAGGGAATTGAATATAACGAAGGATGTCACTCCCTGACGACATCGAGAGTATGCCGGCTATTTGCTTCATAGCTCCGGCTTGTAGCTCGGTAGTTAGTCATGCAGATGACCCCGTGTTTGAGTCCTGTGCGGAACAAAAACGGCATGGACTGAACCACATGGTGCCGTGACCCGGATGAGAGTAAGGTTTAGGGGGTTGAATATAACGGAGGATGTCACTCCCTGACGACATCAAGAGTAGAGCCGGCTATCGGGTTCATAGCTCCGGCTTTTAGCTCGGTAGTTAGTCATGCAAACAACCCCTTGTTTGAGTCCCGTGCGGAACGAAAATGGCACAGACTGAACCACATGGTGCCGTGACCCGGATGACAGTGAGGATTAGGGGGTTGAATATAACAGAGGATGCCACTCCCTGACGACATCAAGAGTCGTGCCGGCTATCGGGTTCGTAGCCCGGGCTTTTAGCTCAGTAGTTAGTCATGCAGACGACCCCATGTTTGAGTCCTGTGCGGAACGAAAATGGCATGGACTGAACCACATGGTGCCGTGACCCGGATGAGAGTGAGGTTTAGGGGGTTAAATATAACAGAGGATGTCACTCCCTGACGACATCAAGAGTAGTGTTGGCTATCGGGTTTGTAGCCCGGGCTTTTAGCTCGGTAGTTAGTCATGCAGACGACCCCATGTTTGAGTCCCGTGCGGAACGAAAATGGCACGGACTGAACCACATGGTGCCGTGACCCGGATGACAGTGAGGTTTAGGGGGTTGAATATAATGGAGGATGCCACTCCCTGACGACATCAAGAGTCGTGCCGGCTATCGGGTTCGTAGCCCGGGCTTTTAGCTCGGTAGTTAGTCATGCAGACGAACCCATGTTTGAGTCCCGTGCGGAACGAAAATGGTACGGACTGAACCACATGGTGCCGTGACCCGGATGACAGTGAGGTTTAGGGGGTTGAATATAACAAAGGATGTCACTCCCTGACGACATCAAGAGTAGAGCCGGCTATCGGGTTCGTAGCCCGGGCTTTTAGCTCGGTAGTTAGTCATGCAGACGACCCTGTGCGGAACGGGAAGGGCAGGGATCGAACCTTGTGGGTTAGAGTGGTGCCGTGACCCGGATAAAAGTGAGGTTTACGGGGTTGAATAAAAGAGAAGTGCTGGCTATGGAGTTGATAGTCCGGCCTTTTAGCTCGATAGTTAGCACGCTCGTCTCTCATGCGGACGACCGGTGTGTGTGGGCTTTCCATGGACACTTTGGCAGTCAAATGAACTCTGCCTGCTGTCATTATTCCCATACTTTTGAAAACATACCACAGTCATCCACTGACCCAGCCGGTCTAAGACCCCCCAGGCCAAGTCCTCATGGACGGACCCTCTGAGACGTATAATGAGGGACACGAGCAGAGAAGGGGACAACGTTGAATACCTACTTTTTTCCTAGCGGCACCGTATCTTTCCCCCAGAGACTCGGTCCCCTGCTGCCGAGGTAAAGGTGAGAAACAAAGAGCGTGAAAGGATGACATGCCGCCACAACACCGCCATTGTGGAGGCGACAAAGGCGGCTGCTGAGCCGCAAGGATAAGAGGACACGGCGTTCAATGTTCCGGAGTCCATGATGTTGTTGTTGCCTCACAGGATAGAGTCCCTACATCTGTTTTTGTCCTCAAACATACCCCACTCTAGACCCCATCTCTGCCTTGTCATTGTCACATGATCTCTATCTGTCACTGCTGTAAATAATGGAATGTGTCTTCTTCGAAGTCATCGTCTTTTCAACTTTGTAGGCCATTTGGAAACCAACACATGTGTTTTGATACTTTTTGATACTTTTCTAAATAAACAAACAAAGGGTCCTAATTAGTCTATGCAGTAACATATTGTGTCATTTATACACCTATTGTTTTGTACACATTATGAGGGACAAACTGTAAAAAAAATTGCGATTAATCTACTTGTTCATTTACTGTTGATATCTGCTTATTTTCTGTTTCAACATGTTCTATCTACACTTCTGTTAAAATGTAATAATCACTTATTCTTCTCTTCTTTGATACTTTTCATTAGTTTTGTATGATACCACAAATAGTAGTTACAGGATCATACATTGGTCATAATTTAAATTCTCATGTGTCCAGGGAGGTGTTTCCTGAGTTTATGACTATAATAAGGATTTTAAAAAGAAAAAAAATGGACGGTGATGCTCTTGTCTCACAGTAGAAGGCTAAGTTAGCTACACAACAAATTGCTAATGTATTTTCACACATTTCTAACCTACTTTTATTACTTACCATTTCATTGTCTCCTCCATTACCATAAATTTCTTTTTTTTTTTTGGTGAAAATCCATCTTTATACTTGCGCTAGTTTTGTCTCGATACCAATATGTTAGACTTAGACTTAGACTTAGACTTCCTTTTTATTGTCATTCAAATTTGAACTTTACAGCACAGTTGGTACAGGTACCAAAATGTATTTCGATACTTTTGTTATCCTGGAAAGTATAGACTACAGGTCTCCAAAGTGCAACTCGGGGGCAAATATCTTAAAAAGGAAATATAAAAGTGGAATAAAAGAACAAAGAAGTTAGATGTAATGAGGAAAAGTTACAATGTTGACTGTAATAGCACATATTGTTATGCAGGCTTTAAAACAAACAAAAAAACTGTAATTGCTCAAATAATAATAATTAATCAAAATCAATGTTATGAATTATTGACCTGTTCACAACTCCAATTAATTCACCTAAAATATTCCACTTGAAAACATTTTTGGGAGAAAATATTGCATGTTTTTTTTTTTTTTCCCCACAAAAAACTATGTTTTCTTTAAGAAAAATGGCATAAAACAAGCAAACAAAATAATGAAAATATAAAAACAGCTTCAACAACGCACACACACACACACACACAGACACACACACACACACACACACACACACACACACACACACACACACACACACACACACACACACACACACACACACACACGATCCAATTAAAAGTAGTAGCAAGACAGTGATGCTATTGTCTCACAGTAGAAGGCTAAGTTAGCTACACAACAAATTGCTAATGTATTATTGCCATAAAAAGTAGTTATTTTTTCGGAAAATCCATCTTTATACTCGCGCTAGGGTTGTCTCGATACCAATATGTTGGCACAGGTACCAAAATGTATTTCGATACTTTTTTGACAATTCTTTTATCCTGGAAAGCATAGACTACAGGTCTCCAAAGAGCAACTCAGGGGCAAATTGTGGCCTGCTGCTATTTTTTTTTTTAAATATCTTAAAAATGAAATATAAAAGTGGAATAAAAGAACAAAGAAGTTAGATGTAATGCGGAAAAGTTGCAATGTTGACTCTAATAACACATATTGTTATGCAGGCTTTAAAAGATAAAAAATAAACTGTCATTGCTCAAATAATAATAATGAATCAAAATCAATGTTATGAATTATTGTCCTGTTCACAACTCCAATTAATTCACCTAAAATATTCCACTAATAACAAAATAATGAAAAAATAAAAACAACTTCAAACACACACACACACACACACACACACACACACACACACACACACACACACGATCCAATTAAAAGTAGTAGCAAGACGGTGATGCTATTGTCTCACAGTAGAAGGCTAAGTTAGCTACACAACAAATTGCTAATATATTATTGCCATAAAAAGTAGTTATTTTTTCGGAAAATCCATCTTTATACTCACGCTAGGGTTGTCTCGATACCAATATGTTGGTACAGGTACCAAAATGTACTTTGATACTTTTTCAACACTTTTTTATCCTGGAAAGCATAGACTACAGGTCTCCAAAGTGCGGCTCAGTTTTTGTGGGGTTTTTTTCACAAAAAAACAAAGTTTTCTTTAACAAAAAGTGCATAAAACAAGCAAACAAAATAATGAAAAAATAAAAACAACTTCAAACACACACACACAGACACACACACACACACACACACACACACACACACACACACACACACACACACACACACACACACACACACACGATCCAATTAAAAGTAGTAGCTGGACGGTGATGCTATTGTCTGACAGTAGAAGGCTAAGATAGCTACACAACACATTGCTAATGTATTTTCACACATTTCTAACCTACTGTTCTTACTTACCATTTCATCGTCTCCTTCATTGCCATAAAAAGTAGGGGTTTTTTTTCGGAAAATAAATCTGTATACTGTCGGAGGCGGATATTTACATATATCCGAATTTAAGTGTTACTTCTTTTATTTCATAGTCATGTTTGAAAACAGCTTGTGTTTTTCCATTCGTTCTCTTTCTGTTTGTCTGCAAGTAAACTGCGTGTGTTAACCTTGAAGCTTTGGAATGTTAGAAAGAGCGATAATGGGCATTTGTTTTGGCTAGAGAGACATGACTGCCAGGGACTTAAGAGGGGAGAGGGTTTGGTCGGGGGGGCAGACCATCTTAGGGGCGCGATAGAATGTTCTATGCTGGACTGGTCTCAACGTATATACAGGTAAAAGCCAGTAAATTAGAATATTTTGAAAAACTTGATTTATTTCAGTAATTGCATTCAAAAGGTGTAACTTGTACATTATATTTATTCATTGCACACAGACTGATGCATTCAAATGTTTATTTCATTTAATTTTGATGATTTGAAGTGGCAACAAATGAAAATCCAAAATTCCGTGTGTCACAAAATTAGAATATTACTTAAGGCTAATACAAAAAAGGGATTTTTAGAAATGTTGGCCAACTGAAAAGTATGAAAATGAAAAATATGAGCATGTACAATACTCAATACTTGGTTGGAGCTCCTTTTGCCTCAATTACTGCGTTAATGCAGCGTGGCATGGAGTCGATGAGTTTCTGGCACTGCTCAGGTGTTATGAGAGCCCAGGTTGCTCTGATAGTGGCCTTCAACTCTTCTGCGTTTTTGGGTCTGGCATTCTGCATCTTCCTTTTCACAATACCCCACAGATTTTCTATGGGGCTAAGGTCAGGGGAGTTGGCGGGCCAATTTAGAACAGAAATACCATGGTCCGTAAACCAGGCACGGGTAGATTTTGCGCTGTGTGCAGGCGCCAAGTCCTGTTGGAACTTGAAATCTCCATCTCCATAGAGCAGGTCAGCAGCAGGGAGCATGAAGTGCTCTAAAACTTGCTGGTAGACGGCTGCGTTGATCCTGGATCTCAGGAAACAGAGTGGACCGACACCAGCAGATGACATGGCACCCCAAACCATCACTGATGGTGGAAACTTTACACTAGACTTCAGGCAACGTGGATCCTGTGCCTCTCCTGTCTTCCTCCAGACTCTGGGACCTCGATTTCCAAAGGAAATGCAAAATTTGCTTTCGTCAGAAAACATGACTTTGGACCACTCAGCAGCAGTCCAGCTCTTTTTTTCCTTAGCCCAGGTGAGACGCTTTGCGCGCTGTTTCTTGGTCAACAGTGGCTTGACACGAGGTATGCGGCAGTTGAAACCCATGTCTTTCAAGCGTCTCTTGGTGGTGGATCTTGAAGCACTGACTCCAGCAGCTGTCCACTCCTTCTGAATCTCCCCCACATTTTTGAATGGGGTTTTTTTTCACAATCTTGACCAGGGCGCGGTGATCCCTATCGCTTGTACACTTTTTCTGACCACAGTTTTTCCTTCCCTTTGCCTCTCCATTAATGTGTTTGGACACAGAGCTCTGAGAACAGCCAGCCTCTTCAGCAATAACCTTTTGTGTCTTTCCCTCCTTGTGCAATGTGTCGATGGTTGCCTTTTGGACAGCTGTCAAATCTGAAGTCTTCCCCATGTTTGTGTAGGCTTCAGAACTGGACTGAGGGACCATTTAAAGCCCTTTGCAGGTGTTTTGAGTTAATCAGCTGATTAGTTTGTGGCACCAGGTGTCTTCAAAATTTAACCCTTACACAATATTCTAATTTTGTGACACACGGAATTTTGGATTTTCATTTGTTGCCACTTCAAATCATCAAAATTAAATGAAATAAACATTTAAATGCATCAGTCTGTGTGCAATGAATAAATATAATGTACAAGTTACACCTTTTGAATGCAATTACTGACATAAATCAAGTTTTTCCAAATATTCTAATTTACTGGCTTTTACCTGTATATATATGCAAAGCTTTGCAAATATATTACAAAATACCTATTCTGTCTCTGGGGGTTTTCCTACTCAGCTTTAAGTGTCGTAAAGAGCTTGGGAGCGACTCGTGACTTGAATTCCCTGGGAAGGAACAACTGGTCCAAAACGCAAATTTATCTGTATACTCACACTAGGATTGTCTCGATACCAATATGTTGGTACTGGTACCAAAATGTATTTGGATATAAAATAAGGCAACCACAAAAACTTTAATTTTTGGCTTTATTGTAAGGTAAAATCTTATGATACATAAACATGTGTGTCTTATTGCAATCAAAGTACAATGTGTCATAAAATAAGATAGTGAACATTCTAGAAAACCTCTCTTTCTCGTTACAAATGGCTGCTGTATGCAGTAACGTATTTTTTGGTATCAGGACAACCCTAGTCAAAAGACAGTCCATTCTTCACAATTACGTATTCGAAATGAAAGACTTGAAGACAGGAACGTTGGACTTTTATGCTTCCATGCCAATTATGGTGTCTTTGTGTCAATACCGAGTGACCTTGTGCACCTCTTCTACTGGTCAGTATTCCAGCGGTGCACTTAGGCTGTCCGTCAAACGTGAGAGCACGCTGCATGTGTCAGGGTCTGCAGCAGTCGGTGGTGAGTTCAGAGGGCTCGTCTCTGCCCTCTCTGTGGGCTTCCCTCTGACATGACAGCACAGTGACAGCGGCCAAGCGTGGACACGTCACACTGACAACGAAGGTTAGACCAATGGAGGACCAACACGTTTTTTGCACTGGCTTAAACTCAACTTTATTTTCTCAGCACCCTAATTATAATCTACTATATTCTACATGCACTCTAATCTAACATAATAGTGTGAGAGTCCAGTCCATAGTGGATCTAACATAATAGTGAGAGTCCAGTCCATAGTGGATCTAACATAATAGTGAGAGTCCAGTCCATAGTGGATCTAACATAATAGAGTGAGAGTCCAGTCCATAGTGGATCTAACATAATAGTGAGAGTCCAGTCTATAGTGGATCTAACATAATAGTGAGAGTCCAGTCCATAGTGGATCTAACATAATAGTGTGAGAGTCCAGTCCATAGTGGATCTAACATAATAGTGAGAGTCCAGTCCATAGTGGATCTAACATAATAGTGAGAGTCCAGTCCATAGTGGATCTAACATAATAGTGTGAGAGTCCTGTCTGTATGGGATCTAACATAATAGTGAGAGTCCAGTCCATAGTGGATCTAGCATAATAATGAGAGTCCAGTCCATAGTGGATTTAACATAATATTGTGAGAGTCCAGTCCATAGTGGATCTAACATAATAATGAGAGTACAGTCCATAGTGGATCTAACATAATAGTGAGAGTCCAGTCCATAGTGGATCTAACATAATAGTGACAGTCCAGTCCATAGTGGATTTAACATAATATTGTGAGAGTCCAGTCCATAGTGGATCTAACATAATAGTGAGAGTCCAGTCCATAGTGGATCTAACATAATAGTGTGAGAGTCCAGTCCATAGTGGATCTAACATAATAGTGTGAGAGTCCAGTCCATAGTGGATCTAACATAATAGTGTGAGAGTCCAGTCCATAGTGGATCTAACATAATAGTGAGAGTCCAGTCCATAGTGGATCTAACATAATAGTTTGAGAGTCCAGTCCATAGTGGATCTAACATATTATTGTGAGAGTCCAGTCCATAGTGGATCTAACATAATAGTGAGAGTCCAGTCCATAGTGGATCTAACATAATAGTTTGAGAGTACAGTCCATAGTGGATCTAACATAATATTGTGAGAGTCCAGTCCATAGTGGATCTAACATAATAGAGTGAGAGTCCAGTCCATAGTGGATCTAACATAATAGTGTGAGAGTCCAATCCATAGTGGACCTAACATAATAGTGTGAGAGTCCAGTCCATAGTGGATCTAACGTAATAGTGAGAGTCCAGTCCATAGTGGATCTAACATAATATAGTGAGAGTCCAGTCCATAGTGGATCTAACATAATAGTGAGAGTCCAGTCCACAGTGGATCTAACATAATAGTGTGAGAGTCCAGTCCAGAGTGGATATAACATAATAGTGAGAGTCCAGTCCATAGTGGATCTAACATAATAGTGTGAGAATCCAGTCCATAGTGGATCTAACATCATAGTGAGAGTCCAGTCCATAAAGGATCTAACATAATATTGTGAGAGTCCAGTCCATAGTGGATCTAACATAATAGTGTGAGAGTCCTGTCTGTATGGGATCTAACATAATAGTGAGAGTCCAGTCCATAGTGGATCTAGCATAATAATGAGAGTCCAGTCCATAGTGGATCTAACATAATAGTGTGAGAGTCCAGTCCATAGTGGATCTAACATAATAATGAGAGTACAGTCCATAGTGGATCTAACATAATAGTGAGAGTCCAGTCCATAGTGGATCTAACATAATAGTGTGAGAGTCCAGTCCATAGTGGATTTAACATAATATTGTGAGAGTCCAGTCCATAGTGGATCTAACATAATAATGAGAGTACAGTCCATAGTGGATCTAACATAATAGTGAGAGTCCAGTCCATAGTGGATCTAACATAATAGTGTGAGAGTCCAGTCCATAGTGGATCTAACATAATAGTGAAGTGAAGTGTGAAGTGAATTACATTTATATAGCGCTTTTTCTCAAGTGACTCAAAGCGCTTTACATTGTGAAACCCAATATCTAAGTTACATTTAAACCAGTGTGGGTGGCACTGGGAGCAGGTGGGTAAAGTGTCTTGCCCAAGGACACAACTTGGATGGCGGAAGTGGGGATCGAACCTGCAACCCTCAAGTTGCTGGCACGGCCGCTCTACCAACCGAGCTATACCGCCCTCACATAATAGTGAGAGTCCAGTCCATAGTGGATCTAGCATAATATAGTGAGAGTCCAGTCCATAGTGGATTTAACATAATAGTGAGAGTCCAGTCCATAGTGGATCTAACATAATAGTGTGAGAGTCCAGTCCACAGTGGATCTAACATAATAGTGTGAGAGTCCAGTCCATAGTGGATCTAACATAATAGTAAGAGTCCAGTCCATAGTGGATCTAACATAATAGTGAGAGTCCAGTTCATAGTGGATCTAACATAATAGTGTGAGAGTCCAGTCCATAGTGGATCTAACATAATAGTGAGAGTCCAGTCCATAGTGGATCTAACATAATATTGTGAGAGTCCAGTCCATAGTGGATCTAACATAATAGTGTGAGAGTCCAGTCCATAGTGGATCTAACATAATAGTGTGAGAGTCCAATCCATAGTGGATCTAATATAATAGTGTAAGAGGCCAGTCCATAGTGGATTTAACATAATAGTGCGAGAGTCCAGTCCATAGTGGATCTAACATAATAGTGTGAGAGTCCAGTCCATAGTGGATCTAACATAATAGTGTGAGAGTCCAGTCCATAGTCGATCTAACATAATAGTTTGAGAGTCCAGTCCATAGTGGATTTAACATAATAGTGATAGTCCAGTCCATAGTGGATCTAACATCATAGTGAGAGTCCAGTCCATAAAGGATCTAAGATAATATTGTGAGAGTCCAGTCCATAGTGGATCTAACATATTGTGAGAGTCCAGTCCATAGTGGATCTAACATAATATTGTGAGAGTCCAGTCCATAGTGGATCTAACATAATAGTGAGAGTCCAGTCCATAGTGGATCTAACATAATATTGTGAGAGTCCAGTCCATAGTGGATCTAACATAATAGTGTGAGAGTCCAGTCCATAGTGGATCTAACATAATAGTGTGAGAGTCCAATCCATAGTGGATCTAATATAATAGTGTAAGAGGCCAGTCCATAGTGGATTTAACATAATAGTGCGAGAGTCCAGTCCATAGTGGATCTAACATAATAGTGTGAGAGTCCAGTCCATAGTGGATCTAACATAATAGTGTGAGAGTCCAGTCCATAGTCGATCTAACATAATAGTTTGAGAGTCCAGTCCATAGTGGATTTAACATAATAGTGATAGTCCAGTCCATAGTGGATCTAACATCATAGTGAGAGTCCAGTCCATAAAGGATCTAAGATAATATTGTGAGAGTCCAGTCCATAGTGGATCTAACATATTGTGAGAGTCCAGTCCATAGTGGATCTAACATAATATTGTGAGAGTCCAGTCCATAGTGGATCTAACATAATAGTGAGAGTCCAGTCCATAGTGGATCTAACATAATAGTGTGAGAGTCCAGTCCATAGTGGATCCAACATAATAGTGTGAGTCCAGTCCATAGTGGATCTAACATAATAGTGTGAGAGTCCAGTCCATAGTGGATCTAACATAATAGTGTGAGAGTCCAGTCCATAGTGGATATAACATAATATCCAGCTCGGATATATAAGATTCTCTTTACTTTACGAACTGGTAAACGTTGTTATTTTTTGCAAATATTAGCTCATTTGGAATTCGATGCCTGCAACATGTTTAAAAAAAAGCTGGCACAAGTGGCAAAAAAGACTGAGAAAGTTGAGGAATGCTCAGCAAACACTTATTTGGAACATCCCACAGGTGAACAGGCTAATTGGGAACAGGTGGGCGCCATGATTGGGTATAAAAGCAGCTTCCATGAAATGCTCAGTCATTCACAAACAAGGACGGGGGCGAGGGTCACCACTTTGTCAACAAATGCCTGAGCAAATTGTTTAAGAACAACATTTCTCAACCAGCTATTGCAAGGAATTTAGGGATTTCACCATCTACGCTCCGTAATATCATCAAAAGGTTCAGAGAATCTGGAGAAATCAATGCACGTAAGCCATGATATTACCGACCTTGGCGGCACTGCGTCAAAAAGTGACATCAGTGTGTAAAGGATATCACCACATGGGCTCAGGATCACTTCAGAAAACCACGGCCAGTAACTACAGTTCGCTACATCTGTAAGTGCAAGTTAAAACTCTACTATGCAAAGCGAAAGCCATTTATCAACAACACCCAGAAACGCCGCCGGCTTCGCTGGGCCCGAGCTCATCTAAGATGGACTGATGCAAAGTGGAAAAGTGTTCTGTGGTCTGACGAGTCCACATTTCAAATTGTTTTTGGAAACTGGGGACGTCGTGTCCTCCGGAACGAAGAGGAAAAGAACCATGCGGATTGTTCTAGGCGCAAAGTGTAAAAGCCAGCATGTGTGATGGTATGGGGGTGTATTAGTGCCCAAGACATGGGTAACTTACACATCTGTGAAGGCGCCATTATTTTTGAAAGGTACATACAGGTTTTGGAGCAACATATGTTCCCATCCAAGGAACGCTACTATGGACGCCCCTGCTTATTTCAGCAAGAATATGCCAAGCCACGTGTTACAACTGTGTGGCTTCATAGTAAAAGAGTGCGGGTACTAGACTGGCCTGCCTGTAGGTATGAAGGCTAAAATATGAGAAGGAAGACTGTTGAACAACTTAAGCTGTCTCCTCAGTTCCCAAACCTTTACTGAGTGTTGTTAAAAGGAAAAGCCATGTAACACAGTGGTAAAAATGCCCCTGTGACAACTTTTTTGCAATGTGTTGCTGCCATTTATTTCTAGATTAATGATTATTTGCGATCTCCCGGATACAAGTCTCTGCAGAGACTTCCAGTCTGTGGCACTGCAGGCTCCAGTCCAGACAGAGACGCAGTTGGTCAGTAGGCTCTTTTTGGACTTTTCATCTGACGCTCCTGAGCTGTTTTTATAAGAGCTCCGGTGTGTAAGGACCAGGTCAGAAAATTGAGGCGGGGCACGCCGTGGCCGACCCCGAGATGGCGGCGAGGAGGCGTGGTCGGGACCGAGGCTGTAACAGATATCAGTTGCGTGGATCGCCCACCTGGGGACGATTGTGTAATCTCCTCCAAGTGTGTAAAAGGGCGGCAGCCGAGAACGAGGGGCTAGAAGAAGGAGTTGGAGAGCGTGCAAGAGGAAGAGAGCCAGAGGAAGACGCAAACGCAGCCGGCAGAAAAACAGACCGAAGAGCTAGCAGTGGAAGAAACGGCAGAGCTGAAAAGCGACCCGACGAGACTGAAAGGTTTTATTGAAAAATAAACAAAGTCAAACCTGCTCAAGGTAATGTCCATCCTTGGTTTGGTTGTCCATGGAACACGGACGACAGCAGGAGTTATCTGCACCCCCAGGAACTTGGTGCTGCTTACTATCTCCACTGCTGTGCCGTTGATGAAGAGTGGAGCGTAGTTGGACTGGTGCCTTCCTGAAGTCGACGATGATCTCCAGGTATAAATAAATAGATTACTGTACAGATAAATATATTGCACTTTTGCATATGCATCCACGTTTATGGATGTATGTTATATTGTCTTTATGGTCCAGCGAGTTAATCCGTTTTTGGGGGGAACTGAGTGGATTATTTTGATGTGTTCAAGAGTCTTACGGCCTGAGGGAAGAAGCTGTTACATAACCTGGAGGTTCTGTTACGGAGGCTGCGGAACCTCTTTCCATAGTCCAGCAGTGAAAACAGTCCTTGGTGGGGGTGGGAGGAGTCTTTACCGATTTTCTGAGCCCTGGTCAGGCAGCGGCTTTTTGCGATCTCCCGGATACCAGTCTCTGCAGAGACTTCCAGTCTGTGGCACTGCAGGCTCCAGTCCAGACAGAGACGCAGTTGGTCAGTAGGTTCTTTTTGCACTTTTCATCTGACGCTCCTGAGCTGATTTTACAAGAGCTACGGTGTGTAGGGACCAGGTCAGAAAATTGAGGCGGGGCACGCCGGGGCCGACCCCGAGATGGCGGCGAGGAGGCGTGGTCGGGACCGAGGCTGTAACAGATATCAGGTGCGTGGATCGCCCACCTGTGGACGATTGTGTAATCTCCTCCAAGTGTGTAAAAGGGCGGCAGCCGAGAACGAGGGGGCAGAAGAAGGAGTTGGAGAGCCAGAAACACATGCAGCGTGCAAGAGGAAGAGAGCCAGAGGAAGACGCAAACGCGGGGAGTTCCACTAAGAACCCTTTCATGTTTCAAGGGTTTCATCTAGAACCCACACAGGGAGTTCCACTAAGAACCCTTTTGTATTTCAAGACTTTCATCTAGAACCCACGCAGGGAGTTCCACTAAGAACCCTTTCGTATTTCAAGGGTTTCATCTAGAACCCACACAGGGAGTTCCACTAAGAACCCTTTCGTTTTTCAAGGGTTTCATCTAGAACCCACGCAGGGAGTTCCACTAAGAACCCTTTCATGTTTCAAGGGTTTCATCTAGACCTGACACAGGGGGTTCTAAAAACATCCCTTTTCAAAGGTTTTCACCGATAACCGTCTTGTCTTCTGAGGGTTCTATAAAGAACCATACTGTATACTACAGATCAGTTTAGTTCATATTATATTGTGGTCATTTATCATGTTGACATTGAACAAACATTCAAAACATTTTAATGAGAAAAACATTTATTTAAAGATAGGCACCATTATTGGCAAATGTTGTCAGGAAGTATGTCCCAGGATCTTACCCATGCTTTCAACAATCCCTGAAGAACTCTTTCTTCCAAAAACGGTTCTCTGGATCAAAATAGTTCTTACTGGAACCCTTAGTGTTAGTGAGAACCCTTTTAAAACCAATTATTCAGAAAAGGGGTTTTAAAGGGTTCTCTGGATCAAAATGGTTCTTACTGGAACCATTAGCGTTACCAAGAACCCTTGAAAAGCCCTTTCTTCGGGAAAGGGTTTTTCAGAAGCAAATGGTTCCAGTTAGAACCTCAGCCCTTGTTGAAGAACCCTTTTAGAACCCTTATTTCTAAGAGTGTATTAAACTATGAGTAGGTTGGACATAATTATTAAATACCTTTAAAGACTATTAATGCAGTGTCAATATTTGAGTGGAAAAGTTGGGCCCAGAGGAAGACGCAAACGCGGCCGGCAGAAAAGCAGACCGAAGAGCGAGCAGTGGAAGAAACGGCAGAGCTGAAAAGCGACCCGACGAGACTGAAAGGTTTTATTGATAAATAAACAAAGTCAAACCTGCTCAAGGTAATGTCCATCCTTGGTGGTGCACGGAACACGGACGACAGCAGGAGTCTGTCACAAAGAGTTATCTGCACCCCCAGGAACTTGGTGCTGCTTACCATCTCCACTGCTGTGCCGTTGATGAAGAGTGGAGCGTAGTTGGACTGGTGCCTTCCTGAAGTCGACGATGATCTCCAGGTATAAATAAATAGATTACTGTACAGATAAATATATTGCACTTTTGCATATGCATCCACGTTTATGGATGTATGTTATATTGTCTTTATGGTCCAGCGAGTTAATCCGTTTTTGGGGGGAACTGAGTGGATTATTTTGATGTGTTCAAGAGTCTTACGGCCTGAGGGAAGAAGCTGTTACATAACCTGGAGGTTCTGTTACGGAGGCTGCGGAACCTCTTTCCATAGTCCAGCAGTGAAAACAGTCCTTGGTGGGGGTGGGAGGAGTCTTTACCGATTTTCTGAGCCCTGGTCAGGCAGCGGCTTTTTGCGATCTCCCGGATACCAGTCTCTGCAGAGACTTCCAGTCTGTGGCACTGCAAGCTCCAGTCCAGACAGAGACGCAGTTGGTCAGTAGGCTCTTTTTGGACTTTTCATCTGACGCTCCTGAGCTGATTTTATAAGAGCTCCGGTGTGTAGGGACTAGGTCAGAAAATTGAGGCAGGGCACGCCGGGGCCGCGGCGAGGAGGCGTGGTCGGGACCGACGCTGTAACAGATATCAGGTGCGTGGATCGCCCACCTGGGGACGATTGTGTAATCTCCTCCAAGTGTCCAAGTGTGTAAAAGGGTGGCAGCCGAGAACGAGGGGGCAGAAGAAGGAGTTGGAGAGCCAGAAACACATGCAGTGCGCAAGAGGAAGAGAGCCAGAGGAATACGCAAACGCGGCCGGCAGAAAAACAGACCGAAGAGCGAGCAGTGAAAGAAACGGCAGAGCTGAAAAGCGACCCGACGAGACTGAAAGGTTTTATTGATAAATAAACAAAGTCAAACCTGCTCAAGGTAATGTCCATCCTTGGTGGTGCACGGAACACGGACGACAGCAGGAGTCTGTCACAAAGAGTTATCTGCACCCCCAGGAACTTGGTGCTGCTTACCATCTCCACTGCTGTGCCGTTGATGAAGAGTGGAGCGTAGTTGGACTGGTGCCTTCCTGAAGTCGACGATGATCTCCAGGTATAAATAAATAGATTACTGTACAGATAAATATATTGCACTTTTGCATATGCATCCACGTTTATGGATGTATGTTATATTGTCTTTATGGTCCAGCGAGTTAATCCGTTTTTGGGGGGAACTGAGTGGATAATTTTGATACGTTCAAAAGTCTTACGGCCTGAGGGAAGAAGCTGTTACATAACCTGGAGATTCTGTTACGGAGGCTGCGGAACCTCTTTCCATAGTCCAGCAGTGAAAGCAGTCCTCGGTGGGGGTGGGAGGAGTCTCTACCGATTTTCTGAGCCCTGGTCAGGCAGTGGCTTTTTGCGATCTCCCAGATACCAGTCTCTGCAGAGACTTCCAGTCTGTGGCACTGCAAGCTCCAGTCCAGACAGAGACGCAGTTGGCCAGTAGGCTCTTTTTGCACTTTTCATCTGACGCTCCTGAGCTGATTTTATAAGAGCTCCGGTGTGTAAGGACCAGGTCAGAAAATTGAGGCGGGGCACGCCGGGACCGACCCCGAGATGGCGGCGAGGAGGCGTGGTCGGGACCGACGCCGTAACAGATATCAGGTGTGTGGATCGCCCACCTGGGGACGATTGTGTGATCTCCTCCAAGTGTGTAAAAGGGCGGCAGCCGAGAACGAGGGGGCAGAAGAAGGAGTTGGAGAGCGTGCAAGAGGAAGAGAGCCAGAGGAAGACGCAAACGCGGCCGGCAGAAAAACAGACCGAAGAGCGAGCAGTGGAAGAAACGGCAGAGCTGAAAAGCGACCCGACGAGACTGAAAGGTTTTATTGAAAAATAAACAAAGTCAAACCTGCTCAAGGTAATGTCCATCCTTGGTGGTGCACGGAACACGGACGACAGCAGGAGTCTGTCACAAAGAGTTATCTGCACCCCCGGGAACTTGGTGCTGCTTACCATCTCCACTGCTGTGCCTTCACTATAACACTGCACGCCAAAGCCAAACATGAATTGCTCAATGAAGATTGATATCAGCCGAAGAAAGAATAGAGAACAATTGTGTAGATGTAAAACTGGCCGACCACACGTCCATGGTGAGTGACACGTTGGAATGAATGCAAGACTTAGAAGGCAAATACAGAATAAAATGTCCATGGCGTCAGAATAAAAGGCCTTGATATAGATTGCGTAACACTTCATGCATAACACATAAAGTGTTGCATATGCAAAGCACACACACACACACGTCGGCAGACACACACGCTGCAACCTCCCATTTCCTTTTGTGCGTGGCCAAGAACAACAAGCGTGGCAGATGCTGCGTGTGCGTCCGTGCTCCGAGCTGTCTGGATATCTGCTCTTAATAGCACCACTCGCTCCTTCAGTCGCGCGGCCAAGCAAAAACCCGAAGTCCGCAGAATCAAATCAGCGCACGCTTGTCAAGTTGACGCACGGCGAAGTGTCATCAGAGGGAGAATTAGGATTTAGTGGACTCGAGTACGAGTGCGATTGCACCGTGGCAAGGAGAGGCTTTCAGCACTTTGTAGGCAAGTTGATTGAAAAAGATGGGATCAAGTAAATCAGAGGTTTTTTTTACCATAGGGCCGTGCTATTCTTAGAGCAAACAATGTCTGTTTCCCACCCGTGGTCCGCGGCGGTACTCGGTTGTAATGCACTTTTCCACCACATGTGGCAGTAATGACAATACCAATAAACTGAAAAAAAGAGAGAGAAGTTTCTCAAGGGCAAAAAATATGACTAAATTGGTGAAGCTGTATTTTCATTTATTTATGAAATATACGTTATTATTATAATTAATTTAGTTAGCTTTTAATTACTTTAGGACTGTGTATTTGTATTTTAAAAAAATAAAATATATATATATATATATTTTTTTTTTTTTATATATATATATATATATATATATATTAGAGATGCGCGGATAGGCAATTATTTCATCCGCAACCGCATCAGAAAGTCGTCAACCATCCGCCATCCACCCGATGTAACATTTGATCAGAACCGCACCCGCCCGTTGTTATATATCTAATATAGACGATGCAAGGCATTAGTGAGGTTATAAAGCTTTTGCCTTTTAAAGAAAGGAGACTGATCCAATGCAGTACGGACATTCGCGTGCCACGCTGTCACGACCCAGACGCACACCAGTGCGCAATCATATGGGAGCCGCGCTGAGCGCACCTCCAAGCGCGTCTTGCTGCCGGCGACGGCCGGGTATATGGGCCTGACGCTCCAGCGCCATCCATTTTCAGGGCTAGTTGATTCGGCAGGTGGGTTGTTACACACTCCTTAGCGGGTTCCAACTTCCATGGCCACCGTCCTAGCTGCTGTCTATATCAACCAGGGTGAGCCCCACCCCTTTCGTGAGCGCACTGCGCGCGCAGTGACCCCTGTTACGCGCCCCCGGCAACAGGGGTGGCGGCCAGGTAAGCTGCGCGGGCGGAGCGCGTGGAGTGACCCCTGTTACGCGCCCCCGGCAACAGGGGTGGCGGGCAGGTAAGCTGCGCGGGCGGAGCGCGCGGAGTGACCCCTGTTACGAGCCCCTGGCCACGGGGGTGGCGGGCAGGTAAGCTGCTTACCTGCTGCGCGTGACGCCGGCCGCGGCGAAGGCGGACGAGGCGGGGTGTCGGTGCGGTGGGCGCGGTGGTGACCCTGGACGTGCGTCGGGCCCTTCTCGCGGATCGCCTCAGCTACGGCTCCCGGTGGGGCCCTCTCGGGAGAAGGGGCCTCGGTCCCGGACCCCGGCGAGGCGTCGGGGGCCTTCTCCGCTCCGTAAAAGTGTCCATCTCTTTTTTTTTTTTTCTTCTGTTGTGGCATATGCTGCAGGTGCCTGCTCGTTTTTCGTATGTGGGTAACAACATTTAACTATGTATATATATTTCCCAATTGGTTTAACTGCCACCCGCCTGAATCTATTTAAAATCTAATTTTTTTTTATTTCAACCGCCCGACCCGACCCGTGGATAAAATCTAATTTTTTTAAATTGAATCCGCCCGATCCGCGGATAATCCGCGGACTCCGCGGTTGTGCCCGCAAACCGCGCATCTCTAATATATATATATATATATATGTATATATATATATATATATATTTTTTTTTTAATATATATATATATATATATATACATATATATATATATATATATATGTATATATTTTTTTTTTTTTTAAATACAAATACACAGTCCTAAAGTAATTAAATTCTAACTAAATTGAAAATTAAAACTAATACAAGTTTCAATCAATCAAAAATGCATATATATATATATATATATATATATATATATATATATATATATATATATATATATATATATATATATATATATATATATATATATATATATATATGCATTTTTGAGTCATATATATGCATATATATATACATATATATATATATATATATATGTCTTAATAAGGTTATCCAAAAAATAGTGCTCGATACCGTAGTAGAGCGCAATATATGTATGTGTGGGAAAAAAATCACAAGACTATTTCATCTCTACAGGCCTGTTTCATGAGGGGGGGTGCCCTCAATCATCAGGAGATTTATATTATATATATATATATATATATATATATATATATATATATATATATATATGCATTTTTGAGTCCATTTTTCCACAGAATATTTAATTGTGTGAATGCTGCAAAACATTTACACATTGATTGATTGATTGATTGATTGAAACTTGTATTAGTAGATTGCACAGTGAAGTACATATTCCGTACAATTGACCACTAAATGGTAACACCCCAATAAGTTTTTACACTTGTTTAAGTTGGGCTCCACGTTAATCAATTCATGATAAATATATGTTTTTCTACACCGAAATTCATCTATTTATTCTTCTTCTTCTTCTCCAGATTTTGGCGCGCTCTACCTTCCACATTTTTCACCCGATTCAAACCGTTCCAACTTCAATCTGTTCAGCCTATTCGGGAATCGCGGAGTTTCCCTTGAAAAATTCCTAAAATTCCCAGATTTCCCAGAATTCCAGGTTTCCCGGGACATCCCCATTCAAAATGAATTGGCCATTTTTCAAACTTCCACCATTTCCACATTTTTCAACCGATGCAAACCATTTCACCTTCAACACATTCCACCATCTTGGAAATTTCAACTATCATTTTTACAAGTTAAAACCAATTCCAGAATTCCAGGTTTTCCAAAGCTCTATTTTCCACCCTGTTTTCTGGCGACTACTCCTTCCACATTTTTCAACGTGTTTCAACCAATCCACCGTCCAAACATTCCTCTTAATCAGAAAAAAAAAACGAAGTTGTTTTTGAACTGGAAAAATTCCCCAAATTCCAGGATTTCCGTAATACCATTTCTCAATTCAACACGTTACAAAGTCAACATTTCTCGACTGATTTGAAAAATTCCAACACCAACCATTTCAACTCATTCAGACCATTCAAGTTTTTTTCTTACCATTTTCAAAAAAATTCCCGCTTTTCCCAAAATCCCAAAATTTTGGGGAAATTCCTACTGAGATCAATGGGAAATTCTTCAAAGTTCCACAACTCCCACCTTTTTCACCCGATTCAAACTGTTCCAACTTCAAAATATTCAGCCTATTCAGGAATTGCGGGCTTTCCTTTGAAAAATTCCAAAAATTCCCAGATTCCCGGGACATTTTTCTCCATTCAAAATGTATTGGCCATTTTTCAAACTTCCACCATTTCCACATTTTTCAATCTATTCAAACCATTATACCTTCAACACATTTCACCATCCTGAAAATTTGAACTACTTTTTTTAAAAGTTGAAAAAAATTCCAGGATTTTCCAGAATGTCTGGTTTTCCAAAGCCCTATTTTCCACCCTTTATTCTGGCGACTACTCCTTCCACATTTTCAACGCATTTAAACTGTTCCACTGTCCAAACATTCCTCTTAATTAGAACAAAAAACAAAGCTGTTTTTTGAAGTGGAAAAATTCCCGAAATTCCAGGAAATTTGTACTACCATTTCTCAATACAACACGTTACAAGGTCAACATTTCTCGACCGATTTGAAAAATTCCAACACCAGCCATTTCAACTCATTCAAATATTCAAGTTTTTTTCATCATTTTCCAAAAAATTCCCGATTTTCCTGAAATTCCCTATTTTTTTGGAAATTCCTATTGAGATCAATGGGACATTCTTCAAAGTTCCACAACTCCCAAATGGTTCATCTGATTCAAACAGTTCCAACTTCAAATTATCCAGCCTAATTGGGAATTGTGTGCTGTACTTCAACAATTATAAAACAAATTCCCGGATTTCCCAAAATACCTTTTTGTTTTTTGCATTTTCTCCATTCAAAATGAATTGGCCATTTTTCAAACTCCCACAATTCCCACATTCTTCAACCCAGTCAAACCTTTCCACCTTCAACACATTCAACTCACCCTGGACATTCAAACTATCATTTTTCCACATTCAACAAATTTCCAGGAATACCCCTTTTTTGGTAACCTATTTCCACCCTTCTTAAGTTCCATTTCTCCTTTCACATTTTCCAACCCATTTCAACTGTTCTACCATCATAACACTCCTCATATTCAAGACAAAAACCAAAGTTAGATAAGGAACGAGAAAAATTCCCGGTTTTCCCGAAATTCCAGGAACATTTCTAGACCAATTTAAAAAATTCCAACACCAACTATTTCAACTAATTCAAACCATTCAAGTTTTTTACCATTAAGAAAAAAATTCCTGCATTTCCCAAAATTCCTAAATTTTTGGGAAATTCCTATTGAGATCAATGGGACATTCTTCAAAGTTCCACAACTCCCACCTTTTTCACCCGATTCAAACTGTTCCAACTTCAAAATATTCAGCCTATTCGGGAATTGCGGGCTTTCTTTTGAAAAATTCCAAAAATTCCCAGATTCCCGGGACATGTTTCTCCATTCAAAATGTATTGGCCATTTTTCAAACTTCCACCATTTCCACATTTTTCAACCCATTCAAACCATTTTACCTTCAACACATTTCACCATCCTGGAAATTTCAACTATCATTTTTACAAGTTGAAAAAAATTCCAGGATTTTCCAGAATTCCTGGTTTTCCAAAGCCCTATTTTCCACCCTGTTTTCTGGCGACTACTTCTTCCACATTTTTCAATGCGTTTCAACCAATCCACCGTCCAAACATTCCTCTTAATCAGAAAAAAAAAAACGAAGTTGTTTTTGAACTGGAAAAATTCCCCAAATTCCAGGAAATCCGTAATACCATTTCTCAATTCAACACGTTACAAGGTCAACATTTCTCGACCGATTTGAAAAATTCTAACACCAACCATTTCAAATCATTCAGACCATTCAAGTTTTTTTTTTTTACCATTTTCAAAAGATGTTCAGCTTTTCCCGAAATCTCAAAATTGTTGGGAAATTCCTACTGAGATCAATGGGAAATTCTTCCAAGTTCCACAACTCCCACCTTGTTCACCCGATTCAAACCGTTCCAACTTCAAACTGTTCAGCCTATTCGGGAATCGCGGGCTTTCCCTTGAAAAATTCCTAAAATTCCCAGATTCCCGGGACATTTTTTTTGTAATACCATTTCTCAATACAACACATTACAAGGTCAACATTTCTCGACCAATTTGAAAAATTCCAACACCAACCATTTCAACTCATTCAAACCATTCAAGTTTTTTTCACCATTTTCCAAAAAAATCCCGCTTTTCCCGAAATCCCCAATTTTTGGGGAAATTCCTATTGAGATCAATGGGACATTCTTCAAAGTTCCACAACTCCTTTTTCATCCGATTCAAACTGTTCCAACTTCAAAATATTCAGCGTGTTTGGGAATTGCGTGCTCTACTTCAACAATTCTAAAAAAAAATTCCAGGATTTCAGTTCAACTTCAACATTGGAGCATTCACACGCAATTCATTCAGGAATTGCCTCATCCAGTTGGTATTTGTTTTTGTATTCAGCCTGACCTAAGCCTTTGTATCATTTGACAATGTTTGTCCTTGTAAACTGTGAGTAGGTTAGATATAATTATTGAATATCATTAAAATCAAGACTAAAATTGATAATTCAGTGTCAATATTTGAGTGGAAAAGTTGGGCCCCGAGGTCATAAAGGTATAAACCCCTCAAGTAAATCCTAAAAATAAGCCAGTTTAGTCTACTTCTGTGAGTCACGGTGTCTTCTAGGAACCTGGAGTATCTAAGGCAGGCAAAGAGGCCACCAGGAGGACACGTTGCTAACTTGGGCTCAGCCGAGTTGAGATTTGAAGAAAAGGACGCAGAAACAGCTTGACAGTCATTAAAAGTCAGGAAACTTCAAAGTGAAACCTAAAAAAATGGGGGATAATTACGAAACTTTGAGCGGAAATTTGTCCCATTTTTTTTTTTCCCCCGCGCATCCGAGATCCAGAACGTTCCCCCCCCTCCGCAGCCTCCCTGTCCTCGGGTTCACCTCGCCGGCTTGTTTTTGCCAAGCTGTCCTCCTCGTTACCTAGCTAATCCCAGCCACTGTCAAGATTTAAATGCTGCTTTCAGCGTGTGCCATATTTTCTGCATTCAGCATCATTTCCCTGAGCCTGAGAGACAAGGGGAGAGGGGGGAGGAACATCAGACGAGATAAAGAGACACACTCCGCGGATTACACACACCGTACACACGCCGATACAAATGCAGGAACACATTGTATTAGCCCCGGTTTAATTAGCCTCCTGATTTTTATCAGGGTGATCAGGAGTTCAACACTGTAAAGTTTCCTGAAGATAAAACAAGAGTTTGCGGATGCCCGACCTAATGAATGCTGAGTAGCATCATGGAGGAAGGACTGAAGGAGGATGAGAGGGCGCTTCAATTTAATTGCTCACCTGATACTTTGACTTCAAGGCTTATCGTACTCTCACATCTGTTACGGCGGATGAGAAAATTGCCCCTGACATACGCATCGCACACTTTTTCTCTGCAAGGAGAGTTGAGCCTGACCACCACATGCCATGATCTTTGAATATACACGATATTGCCAAAAGTATTTGGCCACCCATCCAAATGATGAGAATCAGGTGTCCTAATCACTTGGCCCGGCAGGCCCGGCCCTAACCAATCTGGCGCCCTAGGCAAGATTTTAGGTGGCTCCCCCCCCACATCGGCAGTGAAGTGTATATACTCACAAGAAACCGAATAGCTTTGTCTTTGACCTTTTTTTTTTACTTAAAGAAAGCAAATTAACAATCAGAATAGTTAACAAGATTAAAAAAAATAAAAAAATAAATAAATGAATACAAAAAATAAAAAATGAATATATGAAATACAATATTTTTTACATACCGTATTTTCCGCACTATAAGGCGCACCGGATTATTAGCCGCACCTTCAATGAATTACATATTTCATAACTTTGTCCACCAATAAGCCGCCCCGGATTATAAGCCGCGCCTACGCTGCGCTAAAGGGAATGTCAAAAAAACAGTCAGATAGTTCAGTCAAACTTTAATAATATATTGAAAACCAGCGTTCTAACAACTCTGTCCCAAAATGTACGCAAATGTGCAATCACAAACATAGTAAAATTCAAAATGGTGTAGAGCAATAGTAACATAATGTTGCTCGAACGTTAATGTCACAACACACAAAATAAACATAGCGCTCACCTTCTGAAGTTATTCTTCATTCGTAAATCCTTCGAATTCTTCGTCTTCGGTGTCCGAATTGAAAAGTTGCGCAAGCGTGGTATCCAAAATGGCCGGCTCCGCCTCGTCGAAGTCATCGGATTCAGTGTCGCTGTTGTTGTGCAGCAGTTCTGTGAATCCTGCCTTCCGGAAAGCTCGGACCACAGTTGTGACCGAAACTATCTGCCCAGGCATTTACGATCCACTGGCAGATGTTGGCGTATGTCGACCGGCGCTATCTGCCCGTCTTAGTGAAGGTGTGTTCGCCTTCGGAGCTGTGTGAAAAAAGCCACCCGGCCTCTTCGCGTAAACTTCCCTTAACCACTCGCTCATCTTTTCTTCATCCATCCATCCCTTCGAGTTAGCTTTTATGATGACGCCGGCTGGAAAGGTCTCTTTTGGCAAGGTCTTCCTTTTGAATATCACCATGGGTGGAAGTTAGCATGGCAAGCTAGAACCACAGTGAAGGATGACTTCTCATTCCCTGTGGTGCGAATATTCACCGTACGTGCTCCCGTTCCACAGTGCGGTTCACAGGAATATCAGTTGCTGTGAAATACGGTAGTAATCCGTGTGCGGATGGAGAGATTGCGTCTTTTTATGAACCGGATCCTTTTCGCTTAGTAGGAGCCATTTTGTGGTCTTTACAGATGTAAACAGGAAATGAAACGTACGGTGATATCCGCGCGTTTTTTCTTCTTCTTCCGGGGGCGGGCGGTAGCTTACAGTAGAAGAAGAAGCGCTTCCTGTTCTATGGGGGCGGGTGCTTACCTTGGCGGTTGCTTGCGTAGAAGAAGAAGCGCTTCCTGTTCTACCGGGAAAAAAGATGGCGGCTGTTTACCGAAGTTGCGAGATCGAAACTTTATGAAAATGAATCGTAATAAAGCGCACCGGGTTATAAGGCGCACTGTTAGCTTTTGAGAAAATTTGTGGTTTTTAGGTGCGCCTTATAGTGCGGAAAATACGGTACATAAACACAAAATAAAACGTGTCAACAAGTTGCATAAAATACATTAAAAATACAATATAAATAAGGCACTGCACAAAACAAGATATCAAACCAGTATGACTTTAACAACTATATTACAAAAAAAAGGGGATCCTACAGAGTTCTCTATTTGTGCTTTTTAATAGAGATTTTCAGAGCAACCCACATGTTGGGGTACATTTCTGCCAGCTTCTTCTCATGCAGGAAGGTGAAGAGTTCCATGTTTGTCATGTTCTTTGATGGCAATGGTGGGAAATTCTGCATTTCCATTGCAAGTTCTGTGCCATTAATGTCCAGCTGGCTGTCATGGGTCAGAGTAGTACTCAGGGCTGTAGCAGCTCTTCTTTTTGTAAGTTGTGGAAATTGAGGAGTACTCCAAACTTGTCATTCACCTCTCCAAAGCTTCGAAATCTCTCATCAAGTGAAGAGATGGCTGTATGTTTTGCTGCTGCAAAACTGGTGGGTTGTGCTGCTAATGCTGCATCACTGGTGGGTTGTGCTGCTGAAGTGGAGGCAGCAGCGGTAGATGTGGTAGATGGCCCAGGGGTGGGATTTAGAAACTTCAACAGTGCATCTGAAGAGAGGAGTATGTGACACCATTGAGTATTACAGTTTAATAATAAAAACATATGATTCCAGGAATAAAATGAAATGATATAATATAGATGAAAAACCAAAGAGATATATGTATGATGTTAACTGATATGCAAATTAGATTAGATTCAATTTATTGTCATCATTACAGTGAAATGCTGAATAGCAGAATGCAAAGTAACAGTATAATATATTATATGAGAATGTTATGTTATGATTATCTTTAACCGAATCACAGCAGTGCTTAAATTAAAAAACAGCATTCCCTCTCATGTGATATTGCTTAATTAACATTATTGATGTGCACTTTAACAACTCGGTTCACAACTATACCTAATATATAAAGGGGTGGAAAAGTGACTATTACCTGCAGGGCAAACATTAGCTAACCAGAAGGCAATAACAATGTAAACAAAAAACACCTGCTTAAAAGATCTAATACAAATGTAAGGTGGGAGTACTGTAATTACCTAACGTTACATTATTATTTTCCATAACAATTTAGCCCCCTCCACAATATTAACCCGACGTTAAAACAGAACTAGCTATTTATTGATTAGCAATTGCCGAATCATGTAACATTAGCTTAATGCTAAAAAGCAGGTTACTATCACATTCTTTAACAGACAAATAATTTCATGTAGGCTAACGTTACCTACCTGCTACCTCTGTCTTTTCTCGTTTCTACTCCTCTTCTTTTCTCTTTTTTCTTCCCTGGGCACCTGACAGTTTTGGCCGTTTTGACATCTTGTGTTGATTTTTTGATGTGGTGACGTCCAAAAAGAGTCATGATACGGGAAGGAAGGGGGCGCACCGTGCGGGGGAAAGGAGGCTAATGTTGTAACAAATAATATTTCTATTAAATAGGCTTTACTTTACATTTTAATTAACGTGGGATTATTTTTTTGTATTTAGAAATAATAGTACCAATTTTTTTTTCTTTTTTCTTTTTTTTTTTCTCCAACATTTGTGGCACTGGCGTGGCGCCCCCTAATGGACAGCGCCCTTAGCATTTGCCTATACAGCCTATGCCACGGGCCGGCCCTGTGGCCCGGTGTATCAAATCTAGCACTTAGGCATGGAGACTGTTTCTACAAACATTTCTGAAAGAACAGGCCGTGGAACTGTCACAGGATGCCACCTGTGCAACAAATCCAGTCGGGAAATTTCCTCTCTCCTAAATATTCCAAAGTCAACTTTATTATAAGAAAATGGAAGAGTTTGGGAACAACAGCAAGTCAGCCACCAAGTGGTAGGCCAAGTAACCTGACAGAGAGGGGTCAGCGGATGCTGAAGCGCATAGTGCAAAGACTTTCTGCCCAGTCCAGTTGCTACAGAGCTCCTTTGTCAGGTTCAAACACTGATGACATCTATTAAACAAGACAAGAAGCAAAGAATAGATGGGTTAGGGTCTATTCCTTCTTGGTTGACAAGACTCTGCAGCATCGCCTGGACATCGGGGGCGGTACCTCTGGATTGGCAGACCGGGGTTGTGGTTCCTCTCTTTAAGAAGGGGAACCGGAGAGTGTGTTCTAACTATCGTGGGATCACACTCCTCAGCCTTCCCGGTAAGGTCTATTCAGGTGTACTGGAGAGGAGGCTACGCCGGATAGTCGAACCTCGGATTCAGGAGGAACAGTGTGGTTTTCGTCCTGGTCGTGGAACTGTGGACCAGCTCTATACTCTCGGCAGGGTCCTTGAGGGTGCATGGGAGTTTGCCCAACCAGTCTACATGTGCTTTGTGGACTTGGAGAAGGCATTCGACCGTGTCCCTCGGGAAGTCCTGTGGGGAGTGCTCAGAGAGTATGGGGTATCGGACTGTCTGATTTTGGCGGTCCGCTCCCTGTATGATCAGTGTCAGAGCTTGGTCCGCATTGGCGGCAGTAAGTCGGACACGTTTCCAGTGAGGGTTGGACTCCGCCAAGGCTGCCCTTTGTCACCGATTCTGTTCATAACTTTTATGGACAGAATTTCTAGGCGCAGTCAAGGCGTTGAGGGGATCCGGTTTGGTGGCTGCAGGATTAGGTCTCTGCTTTTTGCAGATGATGTGGTCCTGATGGCTTCATCTGGCCAGGATCTTCAGCTCTCGCTGGATCGGTTCGCAGCCGAGTGTGAAGCGACTGGGATGAGAATCAGCACCTCCAAGTCCGAGTCCATGGTTCTCGCCCGGAAAAGGGTGGAGTGCCATCTCCGGGTTGGGGAGGAGACCCTGCCCCAAGTGGAGGAGTTCAAGTACCTGGGAGTCTTGTTCACGAGTGAGGGAAGAGTGGATCGTGAGATCGACAGGCGGATCGGTGCGGCGTCTTCAGTAATGCGGACGCTGTATAGATCCGTTGTGGTGAAGAAGGAGCTGAGCCGGAAGGCAAAGCTCTCAATTTACCGGTCGATCTATGTTCCCATCCTCACCTATGGTCATGAGTTTTGGGTTATGACCGAAAGGACAAGATCACGGGTACAAGCGGCCGAAATGAGTTTCCTCCGCCGGGTGGCGGGGCTCTCCCTTAGAGATAGGGTGAGAAGCTCTGTCATCCGGGGGGAGCTCAAAGTAAAGCCGCTGCTCCTCCACATGGAGAGGAGCCAGATGAGGTGGTTCGGGCATCTGGTCAGGATGCCACCCGATCGCCTCCCTCGGGAGGTGTTTAGGGCACGTCCGACCGGTAGGAGGCCACGGGGAAGACCCAGGACACGTTGGGAAGACTATGTCTCCCGGCTGGCCTGGGAACGCCTCGGGATCCCCCGGGAAGAGCTGGACGAAGTGGCTTCGGAGAGGGAAGTCTGGGCTTCCCTGCTTAGGCTGCTGCCCCCGCGACCCGACCTCGGATAAGCGTTTTTCAGGTCTGGATCTTCATTTTGGCTTTCGTGCTTTGAACCTCCACGCAGAATCGCTTTCCTCAATGCTTACTGTGTGTATTTTGTTTTTCTGTTTGGTTATATCATGTACGGCAGAGTTTTTCCTATGCTTCCTGTGCACTACCCTTCTGCACTATTTTTGTTTTGTTCTTGTCTAATAAAAGTGTGTTTTTATTTGCATTTGCCTTGCCCTCTCTGCATCATGGACGCACAATGTTCCAAGCTCTTCTACACTATAACATAACACCCCTAAAATTCTGTATTGCTGTTCCTGACGTAAGAGAAAGTTAACCAAATGTTGTGGTTAACTACGTCCAGTCTTCACGCGTTTCTAGAAAACTTAGAAACAACTTGAAGAATTGCGGACCACAAGTGGATGACATATTGTCATGTCTTTTCAATTTTTTCCAAAAACCTCTAAATCTTGGAGATGTACAGTATATTTGAGTTGAAGGCTCAAGATTAAAAGTGACTGTTTGCTACTTGTAGGGCTGTCTAGAGGGTGCTAACCTTCCAAAGTACCTGCTAGAGATGGAATTTATGGCTCTGTGAAGCGAGCTGGACGGTGCAGGGATGTTCCTTTCCAAGATTTTTGACTGGACCTTTTTTTCCCCAAGGAAATAATCAATGGTAGCAGTTATAAGATAAAATTTGGCTCTGAATAATTCAGATTTTCTTCAATTTATACGACCGTATTTTTTTGGATTATAAAACTCACTTAAAATCTGTTCGCTTTCTCAAAACTCGACAGTGCGCCTTATAACCCGGTTCGCCTAATTTACGGAATAATTGTGGTTGTGCTTACCGACCTCGAAGCTATTATATGTGGTACATGGTGAAATGATAAGTGTGACCAGTAGATGGCAGTCACACATAAGAGATACATGTAGGCTGCAATATGATGGCAGTCACCTATAAGAGATAAGTGTAGACTGCAAAAAGATGGCAGCCACACATAAGAGATACGTGTCGACTGCAATATGATGGCAGTCACACATAAGAGATACGTGTAGACTGCAATATGTTGGCAGTAACGCATAAGAGATAAGTGTAGACTGCCATATGATGGCAGTCACACATAAGAGATATATGTAGACTGCAAAAAGATGGCAGCCACACATAAGAGATAAGTGTAGACTGCAAAAAGATGGCAGCCACACATAAGAGATACGTGTAGACTGCAATATGATGGCAGTCACACATAAGTGATACGTGTAGACTGCAATATGATGGCAGTCACACATAAGTGATACGTGTAAAATGCAATATGATGGCAGTCACACGTAAGAGATACGTGTAGACTGCAATATGATGGCAGTCACACATAAGAGATAAGTGTAGACTGCAATATGATGGCAGTCACCTATAAGAGATAAGTGTAGACTGCAAAAAGATGGCAGCCACACATAAGAGATACGTGTAGACTGCAATATGATGGCAGTCACACATAAGAGACACGTGTAGACTGCAATATGATGGCAGTCATCTATAAGAGATAAGTGTAGACTGCAATATGATGGCAGTCACACATAAGAGATACGTGTAGACTACAATATGATGGCAGTCACACATAAGAGATACGTGAAGACTGCAATATGATGGCAGTCACACATAAGAGATACGTGTAGACTGCAATATGATGGCAGTCACACGTAAGAGATACGTGTAGACTGCAATATGATGGCAGTCACCTATAAGAGATAAGTGTAGACTGCAAAAAGATGGCAGCCACACATAAGAGATATGTGTAGACTGCAATATGATGGCAGTCATCTATAAAAGATACGTGTAGACTGCAATATGATGGCAGTCACACATATGAGATACATGTCGACTGCAATATGTTGGCAGTCACGCATAAGAGATAAGTGTAGACTGCAATATGATGGCAGTCACACATAAGAGACACGTGTCGACTGCAATATGATGGCAGTCACACATAAGAGATACGTCTAGACTGCAATATAATGGCAGTCACACATAAGAGATGCGTGTCGACTACAATATGTTGGCAGTCACGCATAAGAGATAAGTGTAGACTGCAAAAAGATGGCAGCCACACATAAGAGATACGTGTAGACTCCAATATGATGGCAGTCACACATAAGAGATGCGTCTAGACTGCAATATGATGGCAGTCACACATAAGAGATACGTCTAGACTGCAATATGATGGCAGTCACACATAAGAGAAACGTTTAGACTGCAATATAATGGCAGTCACACATAAGAGATGCGTCTATACTGCAATATAATGGCAGTCACACATAAGAGATGCGTGTCGACTGCAATATGTTGGCAGTCACGCATAAGAGATAAGTGTAGACTGCAATATGATGGCAGTCACACATAAGAGATAAGTGTAGACTCCAATATGATGGCAGTCACACATAAGAGATACGTGTAGACTACAATACGATGGCAGTCACACATAAGAGATACGTGTAGACTGCAATATGATGGCAGTCACACATAAGACATACGTGTAGACTGCAATATGATGGCAGTCATCTATAAGAGATAAGTGTAGACTGCAAAAAGATGGCAGCCACACATAAGAGATACGTGTAGACTGCAATATGATTGCAGTCACACATAAGAGATACGTGTAGACTGCAATATGATGGCAGTCACACATAAGAGACACGTGTCGACTGCAATATGATGGCAGTCACACATAAGAGATACGTGTAGACTGCAATATGATTTCAGTCACACATAAGAGATACGTGTAGACTACAAAATGATGGCAGCCACACATAAGAGATACGTGTAGACTGCAATATGATGGCAGTCACACATAAGAGACACGTGTCGACTGCAATATGATGGCAGTCACACATAAGAGATACGTGTAGACTGCAATATGATGGCAGTCACACATAAGATATACGTGTAGACTGCAATATGATGGCAGTTACACATAAGAGATATGTGTAGACTGCAATATGATGGCAGTCACCTATAAGAGATAAGTGTAGACTGCAAAAAGATGGCAGTCACACATAAGAGATACGTGTCGACTGCAATATGTTGGCAGTCACGCATAAGAGATACGTGTAGACTGCAATATGATGGCAGTCACACATAAGAGATACGTGTAGACTGCAATATGATGGCAGTCACACATAAGAGATACGTGTAGACTGCAATATGATGGCAGTCACCTATAAGAGATAAGTGTAGACTGCAAAAAGATGGCAGCCACACATAAGAGATATGTGTAGACTGCAATATGATGGCAGTCACACATAAGAGATATGTGTAGACTGCAATATGTTGTCAGTCACACATAAGAGATACGTGTAGACTGCAATATGATGGCAGTCACACATAAGAGATACGTGTAGACTGCAATATGATGGCAGTCACACATAAGAGATACGTGTAGACTGCAATATGATGGCAGTCACACATAAGAGATACATCTAGACTGCAATATGATGGCATTCACGCATCACAGACTGCAATATGATGGCAGTCACACATAAGAGACATGTGTAGACTTCAATATGACTCAAGTAAACAACACCAACATTTTATATGTTCCATTGAAAATATAGAACATTACACACGGCGCTCAAAAATCTATCAAAATATTTTAGTAGGACTTTGGTAAGCTATGAAGCCACACCGCTTGATGGATTGTACTGTGCTTCAACATATTATGGTGTGTGTATAAGGTAAGACATATTATCTGGCATTCTTACCTTCTGGTACCTGCTAATCTGTATTTGGGATCTGAATAAATCCTGAAAATTAGAAAAAAAAGTGTAAAGTTCTTACTTATATCCGTCAGTAAACTCGCCATGAAAGCGCCAAAACATACCGGTGTAGTGAGTTTACATTATTCACCCGAGGAACTTTAGTCATTAGAGCGTTCCGGTCTGATTGTTTTTCACGGGACACATTTCGGGTGTTGTTGTTGCACTAGTGAGCCACGGATGAGGAGATTGATTGAAGTAAAGTCTGATTGTCTTTTAAACAGTTAGCGCCATCTTTTGACACTTCTTCCACTCCCGTCCATGCACGCTACACCGCTACAACAAAGATGACGGGGAGAAGACGCTGTCGAGGTGGAGGCGCGTAAATAAGACCGCCCACAAAACGGCGCATCCTGAGCAAAGAACCACCATTACATGTTATGTAGACCACAAGGAAGTCTTTTACATTTAGAAAAAATAAAATACTAATATGACTCCTTTAACCTGAATAGACCTGCTCATCAGCAGCGTGCCTTATAATCTGGTGGGCCCTATGGTCCGGAAAATGAGGTATATGCCATACTTTTACCCACTTTGCTTTCTAAGCTACTGTACCGTATTTTCCGCACCATAAGGCGCCCTGGGTTATAAGCCGCGCCTTCAATGAACGGCATATTTCAAAACTTTGTCCACCTATAAGCCGCCCCGTGTTATAAGCCGCATCTAACTGCGCTAAAGGAATGTCAAAAAAACAGTCGGATAGGTCAGTCAAACTTTAATAATATATTAAAAACCAGCGTGATGTGGGCGCGCATGGAGTCGTATATCAACATGGACGGAGCTGCGTGAAAAAAGCCACCCGGCCTCCTCGCGTAAACTTACCTTAACCACTCGCTCATCTTTTCTTCATCCATCCATCCCTTCGAGTTAGCTTTTATGATGACGCCGGCTGGAAAGGTCTCTTTTGGCAAGGTCTTCCTTTTGAATATCACCATGGGTGGAAGTTTCTGGCCATTAGCATGGCAAGCTAGAACCACAGTGAAGGATGACTTCTCATTCCCTGTGGTGCGAATATTCACCGTACGTGCTCCCGTTGTATCCACAGTGCGGTTCACAGGAATATCAAAAGTCAGTGGAACCTCGTCCATGTTGATAATGTTCTCTGGCCGGATCTTTTTTTCAGCTATCTTGTTTTTACAATATGCAGGGAAAGTAGCCAGCTTTTCTTGAAAGTCTTTAGGCAGTTGCTGTGAAATAGTAGTCCGTGTGCGGATGGAGAGATTGCGTCTTTTCATGAACCGGAAACCTGTCGCTTAGTAGGAGCCATTTTGTGGTCTTTACAGATGTAAACACACAAAGGAAATGAAACGTAATATCCGCGCGCTCCTTCTTCTTCTTCTACGCGGGCGGGTGGTTGCTTACAGTAGAAGAAGAAGCGCTTCCTGTTCTATGGGGGCGGGTGCTTACCTTGGCGGTTGCTTGCGTAGAAGAAGAAGCACTTCCTCTTCTACGGGGAAAAAAGATGGCAGCTGTTTACCGTAGTTGCGAGACCGAAACTTTATGAAAATGAATCTTAATATGAATCCATATATAAAGCGCACCGGGTTATAAGCCGCACTGTCAGCTTTTGAGTAAATTTGTGGTTTTTAGGTGCGGCTAATAGTGCGGAAAATACGGTAAATATTATTCAAATGAACCGATAACTCGAACATAAAACATTTGTTCTTTGTCACATTTGAGAGTTCCTCAGAAGATTTGCTCCCACAAGCCGGACAGTCAGGCCGTGGTTACGTGGTCTCTGCGAGGAGTCAGGACTTTGTTCGTACCCGCTGTACGTCAGGCGCCGGTGAAAGTGTAAAGTACTGGACTTGGTCCGCACCGTTGCGCTGATGAAGCCAGAAAGAGAAGCTCTTAATTAAGCAATCAATCTGCATCTGAAACCATCATCCAGCTCTGGCTGTGGGCTTTGGGCGCTGACCAAGAGCATGAGCTCATTGCTCCGAGAGGCTTAAATCCTTCACAACTGCAGACATCTGGTTTCACACTGAGAGTTACCAGCTGAGGTGGAGCTCTGGTCAACCTGTTAGACAATGGTTGGACGTCAAGATGCCCTCCATCATCGTCATCCGTCCCTGCTGACACATTCAACGCCTGCCAACCTTGACTGAATGGAGATGGATTAAATACAGGTCTTGTGTTGTCCGACGAGCGCCGTGGTGCTGGGAGAGGTTCAGTCCGGTTTGCTGAGTGTAAAATTGAGCTGCATTTTTAAATCAATCAATCAATCAATCAATCAATGTTTATTTATACAGCCCTAAATCACAAGTGTCTCAAAGGGCTGCACAAGCCACAACGACATCCGCGGTAGAGAGCCCACATAAGGGCAAGGAAAAACTCCCAACCCAGTGGGACGTCGATGTGAATGACTATGAGAAACCTTGGAGAGGACCGCATATGTATATATATATATATATATATATATATATATATATATATATATATATATATATATATATATACATACAGTATATATATATATATATATATATATATATAAAATAAAATGTATATATATATATGTATATATATATATATATATATATATATATATATATATATATATATATATATAGCTAGAAATCACTGAAAGTCAAGTATTTGTTATATATATATATATATATATATATATATATATATATATATATATATATATATATATCAGTGACATGCGGTGAGGCACTGACTTCATCACAGTCAGATTTACAAACATATGAACCCTAAAGAGTATCTTATTCACCATTTGATTGGCAGCAGTTAACGGGTTATGTTTAAAAGCTCATACCAGCATTCTTCCCTGCTTGGCACTCAGCATCAAGGCTTGGAATTGGGGGTTAAATCACCAAAAATTATTCCCGGGCGCTGCTGCCCACTGCTCCCCTCACCTCCCAGGGGATGATCAAGGGGGTGGGTCAAATGCAGAGGACAAATTTCACCACACCTAGTGTGTGTGTGACAATCATTGGTACTTTAACTTAACTTTAACTTTACACATACAAACTGTAGCACACAAAAAAGCACATTTAATTAAAAAAAACGTTTTTATGGTCTTACCTTTACTTATAAAATAAGTCCATGAGCCGCTGTTGTGCTGGATTAATGCACCCCCTGACGAGAGTGTTATATCAACTAAAGCCCTCACTTCAACTTTCCACGTGCAAGATTGAATCTATTTAAAAAAGTGTAACCGAGGGTTTATAAATGTCGCCTATACTGTATGAAACTACAAAATAACAAACACGGAGGCTCCAGTTTACACGAGGACCACTTTATTTACCTTCTTTCAAAAACTTCCGCTCCACTCCAACGTGTCAAAATTCCGCTCTTAGCGCCTTCAAAATAAGAGCTCAAGGCATATACTGTATAACAGCGCATAACAGGAACTTAACATCACAAAGAGGAAAGCCCATGAAAATAGGTTACAAAAGTTATTTAATAAGAAGCCAAAAAGTGCAAAAACAATAATGTTCGTGTTGGAGGAGTTGTGAATTAGGTACACCTGCAGTCTGCAGGTGTACCTAATGTTGTGGCCCTGCAGTCATTCACAACTCCTCCAACACCAACATTATTGTTTTTGCACTTTTTGGCTTCTTATGAAATAACTTTTTTAAATAGATTCAATCTTGCACGTGGAAAGTTTAAGTGTGGGCTTTAGTTGATACAACACTCCCGTCAGGGGTTGCCGTGCATTCTACGGCGGGGGTGCAGGAGGCGAGCCTCAGCCAGTGCGTCTTTTGCAGCCGTTTTATGATCGCTCAGCACAAGAAATACGTTACACACATACAGTTGTTGACAAAATACACTCTACATTATATACCTCAGCTAACTAAACTATGGAAATGTATAATATAATTCATATAGCAATACGGTCTCACTGCACAGCAGGCCAGCAGTTAGCCGAGTCCGCAATCCATGTTGAGGCACTGAGTGACGTGCCTCAACTGGCTGCTGTTCACCGCACCGTCTCTTCTCAGTATTTGAACGGCAAATGTGAAAATTCAGCGATTTTAAATAAAAATAATCTAAAACGGGTGAAGTTAAATGGAAAATAACTTTATAGTATAATCACTGGATACATATAACAATTTAATTAAAAAAAATTATTTTTACATTGTTTTTCTTTCCTGCACGTCACTGATATATATATATGAAATACTTGACTTGGTGAATTCTAGCTGTAAATATACTCCTCCCCTCTTAACCACGCCCCAACCATGCCCCCGCCCCACCCCGACCACGCCCCACCTCCCGAAATCGGAAGTCTCAAGGTTGGCAAGTATGCTTCCATGAAATGCTCAGTCATTCACAAACAAGGATGGGGCGAGGGTCACCACTTTGTCAACAAATGCGTCCCTGACCACATGAGGACTTGAATTATGAACAATGCTACTTGGTATCGGATCGATACCTAAATGTGTGGTATCATCCAAAACTAATCAAACAAGAGAAGAATACGTGATTATTACATTTGAACAGAAGTGTAGATAGAACATGTTGAATTTGAAAATAATCATATATTAACAGTAAATGAACAAGTGGATTAATAATCATTTTTTTCAGTTTGTCCTTCATAATGTGTACAAAATAATAGGTGTATAAATGACACAATATGTTACTGCATAGACTAATTAGGAGTCTTTGTTTGTTTACTTACTACTAAAAGACAAGTTGTCTAGTATGTTCACTATTTTATTTAAGGACTAAATTACAATAATAAACATATGTTTCATGTACCCTAAGATTGTTTGATAAAATAAAGCCAATAATGATATTTTTTTGTGGTCCCCCTTATTTAGAAAAGTATCGAAATACATGTTGGTACCGTTACCAACCAATTTTGGTAAACTAATTAGGAGTCTTTGTTTGCTTACTTACTACTAAAATACAAGTTGTCTAGTATGTTCACTATTTTATTTAAGGACTAAATTATTCTTCGATTGCAATAATAAACATATGTTTAATGTACCTTAAGATGTTTTGTTAAAATACAGCTAATAATGCTATTTTTCTGTGGTCCCCTTTATTTAAAAAAGTATCAAAAAGTATCTAAATACTTTTAGGTACCAAAATATTGGTATCGAGGCAACCCTAGTCCTAACTATATTATGCATCGCTCAGTTTTATTGAGATCTAAGTAAAGTTGGCATGGATTTCTATTCCATCAAAACAATCAAAATGTTGATTAAGAGTCTTTGTTTGATTACTTAGGACTAAAAGACAAGTTGTCTAGTATGTTCACTATTTTATTTAAGGACTAAATTGTTCTTCGATTGCAATAATAAACATATGTTTAATGTACCTTAAGATGTTTTGTTAAAATACAGCTAATAATGCTATTTTTTCTGTGGTCCCCTTTATTTAAAAAAGTATCGAAAAGTATCTAAATACTTTTTGGTACCAAAATATTGGTATCGAGGCAACCCTAGTCCCAACTATATTATGCATCGCTCAGTTTTATTGAGATCTAAGTAAAGTTGGCATTGATTTCTATTCCATCAAAACAATCAAAATGTTGATTAAGAGTCTTTGTTTGATTACTTACTACTAAAAGACAAGTTGTCTAGTATGTTCACTATTTTATTTAAGGACTAAATTACAATAATAAACATATGTTTCATGTACCCGAAGATTGTTTGATAAAATAAAGCCAATAATGATATTTTTTTGTGGTCCCCCTTATTTAGAAAAGTATCGAAATACATGTTGGTACCGGTACCAAAATATTGGTATCGAGACAACCCTAGTCCCAATTATATTATGCATTGCTCAGGTTTATTGAGATCAAAGTAAAGTTGGCATGGATTTCTATTCCATCAAAACAATCAAAATGTTGATTAAGAGTCTTTGATTGCTTACTTAGGACTAAAAGACAAGTTGTTTAGTATGTTCACTATTTTATTTAAGGACTAAATTACAATAATAAACATATGTTTCATGTACCCTAAGATTGTTTGATAAAATAAAGCCAATAATGATATTTTTTTGTGGTCCCCCTTATTTAGAAAAGTATCAAAATACATGTTGGTACCGGTACCAAAATATTGGTATCGAGACAACCCTAGTCCCAACTATATTATGCATCGCTCAGTTTTATTGAGATCTAAGTAAAGTTGGCATGGATCTATATTCCATCAAAACAATCAAAATGTTGATTAAGAGTCTTTGTTTGATTACTTAGGACTAAAAGACAAGTTGTCGAGTATGTTCACTATTTTATTTAAGGACTACATTTTTCTTCGATTGCAATAAAAAACATATGTTTAATGTACCTTAAGATGTTTTGTTAAAATACAGCTAATAATGCCATTTTTTGTGGTCCCCTTTATTTAGAAAAGTATCAAAAAGTATCTAAATACTTTTTGGTACCAAAATATTGGTATCGAGGCAACCCTAGTCCCAACTTTATTATGCATTGCTCAGTTTTATTGTGATCTAAGTAAAGTTGGCATGGATTTCTATTCCATCAAAACAATCAAAATGTTGAATAAGAGTCTTTGTTTGCTTACTTAGGACTAAAAGACAAGTTGTCTAGTATGTTCACTATTTTATTTAAGGACTAAATTGTTCTTCGATTGCAATAATAAACATATGTTTTATGTACCTTAAGATGTTTTGTTAAAATACAGCTAATAATGCAATTTTTCTGTGGTCCCCTTTATTTAAAAAAGTATCGAAAAGTATCTAAATACTTTTTGGTACCAAACTTTTGTATCAAGGCAACCCTAGTCCCAACTATATTATGCATCGCTCAGTTTTATTGAGATCTAAGTAAAGTTGGCATGGATTTCTATTCCATCAAAACAATCAAAATGTTGATTAAGAGTCTTTGATTGCTTACTTAGGACTAAAAGACAAGTTGTCGAGTATGTTCACTATTTTATTTAAGGACTAAATTGTTCTTCGATTGCAATAATAAACATATGTTTAATGTACCTTAAGATGTTTTGTTAAAATACAGCTAATAATGACATTTTTTGTGGTCCCCTTTATTTAGAAAAGTATTGAAAAGTATCTAAATACTTTTTGGTACCAAGCTTTTGTATCAAGGCAACCCTAGTCCCAACTATATTATGTATCGCTCAGTTTTATTGAGCTCTAAGTAAAGTTGGCATGGATTTCTATTCCATCAAAACAATCAAAATGTTGATTAAAAGTCTTTGTTTGTTTACTTACTACTAAAAGACAAGTTGTCTAGTATGTTCACTATTTTATTTAAGGACTAAATTACAATAATAAACATATGTTTCATGTACCCTAAGATTGTTTGATAAAATAAAGCCAATAATGATATTTTTTTGTGGTCCCCCTTATTTAGAAAAGTATCAAAATACATGTTGGTACCGGTACCAAAATATTGGTATCGAGACAACCCTAGTCCCAACTATATTATGCATTGCTCAGTTTTATTGAGATCTAAGTAAAGTGTGCATGGATTTCTATTCCATCAAAACAATCAAAATGTTGATTAAGATTCTTTGTTTGCTTACTTAGGACTAAAAGACAAGTTGTCTAGTATGTTCACTATTTTATTTAAGGACTAAATTGTTCTTCGATTGCAATAATAAACATATGTTTAATGTACCTTAAGATATATACAGCTAATAATGCATTTTTTCTGTGGTCCCCTTTATTTAAAAAAGTATCGAAAAGTATCTAAATACTTTTTGGTACCAAATTTTTGTATCAAGACAACCCTAGTCCCAACTATATTATGCATCGCTCAGTTTTATTGGGATCTAAGTAAAGTTGGCATGGATTTCTATTCCATCAAAACAATCAAAATGTTAATTAAGAGTCTTTGTTTGTTTACTTACTACTAAAAGACAAGTTGTCTAGTATGTTCACTATTTTATTTAAGGACTAAATTGTTCTTCGATTGCAATAATAAACATATGTTTAATGTACCTTAAGATGTTTTGTTAAAATACAGCTAATAATGCATTTTTTCTGTGGTCCCCTTTATTTAAAAAAGTATCGAAAAGTATCTAAATACTTTTTGGTACCAAAATATTGGTATCAAGGCAACCCTAGTCCCAACTATATTATGCATCGCTCAGTTTTATTGAGATCTAAGTAAAGTTGGCATGGATTTCTATTCCATCAAAACAATCAAAATGTTGATTAAGAGTCTTTGGTTGCTTACTTAGGACTAAAAGACAAGTTGTCTAGTATGTTCACTATTTTATTTAAGGACTAAATTGTTCTTCGATTGCAATAATAAACATATGTTTAATGTACCTTAAGATATATACAGCTAATAATGCAATTTTTCTGTGGTCCCCTTTATTTAAAAAAGTATCGAAAAGTATCTAAATACTTGTTGGTACCAAACTTTTGTATCAAGGCAACCCTAGTCCCAACTATATTATGCATTGCTCAGTTTTATTGAGATCTAAGTAAAGTTGGCATGGATTTATATTCCATCAAAACAATCAAAATGTTGATTAAGAGTCTTTGATTGCTTACTTAGGACTAAAAGACAAGTTGTCTAGTATGTTCACTATTTTATTTAAGGACTAAATTGTTCTTCGATTGCAATAATAAACATATGTTTAATGTTCCTTAAGATGTTTTGTTAAAATACAGCTAATAATGCCATTTTTTGTGGTCCCCTTTATTTAGAAAAGTATCAAAAAGTATCTAAATACTTTTTGGTACCAAAATATTGGTATCGAGGCAACCCTAGTCCCAACTATATTATGCATTGCTCAGTTTTATTGAGATCTAAGTAAAGTGTGCATGGATTTATATTCCATCAAAACAATCAAAATGTTGATTATGAGTCTTTGTTTGTTTACTTAGGACTAAAAGACAAGTTGTCTAGTATGTTCACTATTGTATTTAAGGACTAAATTACAATAATAAACATATGTTTCATGTACCCTAAGATTGTTTGATAAAATAAAGCCAATAATGACATTTTTTTGTGGTTCCCCCTTATTTAGAAAAGTATCGAAATACATGTTGGTACCGGTACCAAAATATTGGTATCGAGACAACCCTAGTCTCAACTATATTATGCATCGCTCAGTTTTATTGAGATCTAAGTAAAGTTGACATGGATTTATATTCCATCAAAACAATCAAAATGTTGATTAAGAGTCTTTGTTTGATTACTTAGGACTAAAAGACAAGTTGTCGAGTATGTTCACTATTTTATTTAAGTACTAAATTGTTCTTTAGTTGCAATAATAAGCATATGTTTTATGTACCTTAAGATGTTTTGTACGTTAAACGTTAAATGAATTTTTTCTGTGGTCCCCTTTCTTTAAAAAAGTATTGAAAAGTATCTAAATACTTTTTTGGTACCAAACTTTTGTATCAAGGCAACCCGAGTCCCAACTATATTATGCATTGCTCAGTTTTATTGAGATCTAAGTAAAGTTGGCATGGATTTCTATTCCATCAAAACAATCAAAATGTTGATTAAAAGTCTTTGTTTGTTTACTTAGGACTAAAAGACAAGTTGTCTAGTATGTTCACTATTTTATTTAAGGACTAAATTGTTCTTCGATTTCAATACAAAACATATGTTTAATGTACCTTAATATATATACAGCTAATAATGCAATTTTTCTGTGGTCCCCTTTATTTAAAAACGTATCGAAAAGTATCTAAATACTTTTTGGTACCAAAATATTGGTATCGAGGCAACCCTAGTCCCAACTATATTATGCATCGCTCAGTTTTTTTGTGATCTAAGTAAAGTTGGCATGGATTTCTATTCCATCAAAACAATCAAAATGTTGATTAAGAGTCTTTGTTTGATTACTTAGGACTAAAAGACAAGTTGTCTAGTATGTTCACTATTTTATTTAAGGACTAAATTGTTCTTTGATTGCAATAATAAACATATGTTTAATGTACCTTAAGATGTTTTGTTAAAATACAGCTAATAATGCCATTTTTCTTTGGTCCCCTTTATTTAAAAAAGTATCGAAAAGTATCTAAATACTTTTTGGTACCAAACTTTTGTATCAAGGCAACCCTAGTCCCAACTATATTATGCATCGCTCAGTTTTATTGAGATCTAAGTAAAGTGTGCATGGATTTCTATTCCATCAAAACAATCAAAATGTTGATTAAGAGTCTTTGTTTGATTACTTAGGACTAAAAGACAAGTTGTCTAGTATGTTCACTATTTTATTTAATGACAAAATTGTTCTTCGATTGCAATAAAAAACATATGTTTAATGTACCTTAAGGTGTTTTGTTAAAATACAGCTAATAATGCCATTTTTCTGTGGTCCCCTTTATTTAAAAAAGTATCGAAAAGTATCTAAATAATGTTTGGTACCAAAATATTGGTATCGAGGCAACTTTAGTCCCAACTATATTATGCATCGCTCAGTTTTATTGTGATCTAAGTAAAGTTGGCATGGATTTATATCCCATCAAAACAATCAAAACGTTAATTAAGAGTCTTTGTTTGATTACTTACTACTAAAAGACAAGTTGTCTAGAATGTTCACTATTTTATTTAAGGACTAAATTGTTCTTTGATTGCAATAATAAACATATGTTTAATGTACCTTAAGATGTTTTGTTAAAATACAGCTAATAATGCAATTTTTCTGTGGTTCCCTTTATTTAAAAAAGTATCGAAAAGTATCTAAATACTTTTTGGTACCAAATTTTTGTATCAACGCAACCCTAGTCCCAACTATATTATGTATCGCTCAGTTTTATTGAGATCTAAGTAAAGTCGGCATGGATTTCTATTCCATCAAAACAATCAAAATGTTGATTAAGAGTCTTTGTTTGTTTACTTACTACTAAAAGACAAGTTGTCTAGTATGTTCACTATTTTATTTAAGGACTAAATTACAATAATAAACATATGTTTCATGTACCCTAAGATTGTTTGATAAAATAAAGCCAATAATGACATTTTTTTTGTGGTTCCCCCTTATTTAGAAAAGTATCGAAATACATGTTGGTACCGGTACCAAAATATTGGTATCGAGACAACCCTAGTCCCAACTATATTATGCATCGCTCAGTTTTATTGAGATCTAAGTAAAGTTGGCATGGATTTCTATTCCATCAAAACAATCAAAATGTTGATTAAGAGTCTTTGATTGCTTACTTAGGACTAAAAGACAAGTTGTCTAGTATGTTCACTATTTTATTTAAGGACTAAATTGTTCTTCGATTGCAATAAAAAAACATATGTTTAATGTACCTAAAGATGTTTTAGCTAATAATGCCATTTTTTGTGGTCCCCTTTATTTAAAAAAGTATTGAAAAGTATCTAAATACTTTTTTGGTACCAAAATATTGGTATCGAGGCAACCCTAGTCCCAACTATATTATGCATCGCTCAGTTTTATTGAGATCTAAGTAAAGTTGGCATGGATTTATATTCCATCAAAACAATCAAAATGTTGATTAAGAGTCTTTGTTTGATTACGGTACTTAGGACTAAAAGACAAGTTGTCTAGTATGTTCACTATTTTATTTAAGGACTAAATTGTTCTTCAATTGCAATAATAAACATATGTTTAATGTACCTTAAGATGTTTTGTTTAAATACAGCTAATAATACAATTTTTCTGTGGTCCCCCTTATTTAGAAAAGTATCGAAATACATGTTGGTACCGGTATCAAAATATTGGTATCGAGACAACCCTAGTCCCAACTATATTATGCATCGCTCAGTTTTATTGAGATCTAAGTAAAGTTGGCATGGATTTCTATTCCATCAAAACAATCAAAATGTTGATTAAGAGTCTTTGTTTGATTACTTAGGACTAAAAGACAAGTTGTCTAGTATGTTCACTATTTTATTTAAGGACTAAATTGTTCTTTAGTTGCAATAATAAGCATATGTTTTATGTACCTTAAGATGTTTTGTTAAAATACAGCTAATAATGAATTTTTTCTGTGGTTCCCTTTATTTAAAAAAGTACTGAAAAGTATCTAAATTCTTTTTGGTACCAAACTTTTGTATCAAGGCAATCCTAGTCCCAACTATATTATGCATCGCTCAGTTTTATTGAGATCTAAGTAAAGTTGGCATGGATTTATATTCCATCAAAACAATCAAAATGTTGATTAAGAGTCTTTGTTTGATTACTTAGGACTAAAAGACAAGTTGTCTAGTATGTTCACTATTTTATTTAAGGACTAAATTGTTCTTCGATTGCAATAATAAACATATGTTTAATGTACCTTAAGATGATTTGTTAAAATACAGCTAATAATGCCATTTTTCTGTGGTTCCCTTTATTTAAAAAAGTATCGAAAAGTATCTAAATACTTTTTGGTACCAAAATATTGGTATCGAGACAACCCTAGTCCCAACTATATTATGCATCGCTCAGTTTTATTGAGATCTAAGTAAAGTTGGCATGGATTTCTATTCCATCAAAACAATCAAAATGTTGATTAAGAGTCTTTGTTAGCTTACTTAGGACTAAAAGACAAGTTGTCTAGTATGTTCACTATTTTATTTAAGGACTAACTTGTTCTTCGATTGCAATAATAAACATATGTTTAATATACCTTAAGATGTTTTGTTAAAATACAGCTAATAATGCCATTTTTTGTGGTCCCCTTTATTTAGAAAAGTATTAAAAATGTATCTAAATACTTTTTGGTACCAAAATATTGGTATCAAGGCAACCCTAGTCCCAACTATATTATGCATCGCTCAGTTTTATTGAGATCTAAGTAAAGTTGGCATGGATTTCTATTCCATCAAAACAATCAAAATGTTGATTAAGAGTCTTTGTTTGTTTACTTACTACTAAAAGACAAGTTGTCTAGTATATTCACTATTTTATTTAAGGACTAAATTGTTCTTTAGTTGCAATAATAAGCATATGTTTTATGTACCTTAAGATGTTTTGTTAAAATACAGCTAATAATGCATTTTTTCTGTGGTCCCCTTTATTTAGAAAAGTATCAAAAAGTATCTAAATACTTTTTGGTACCAAAATATTGGTATCGAGGCAACCCTAGTATCAACTATATTATGTATCGCTCAGTTTTATTGTGATGTAAGTAAAGTTGGCATGGATTTCTATTCCATCAAAACAATCAAAATGTTGATTAAGAGTCTTTGTTTGTTTACTTACTACTAAAAGACAAGTTGTCTAGTATGTTCACTATTTTATTTAAGGACTAAATTACAATAATAAACATATGTTTCATGTACCCTAAGATTGTTTGATAAAATAAAGCCAATAATGACATTTTTTTGTGGTTCCCCCTTATTTAGAAAAGTATCGAAATACATGTTGGTACCGGTACCAAAATATTGGTATCGAGACAACCCTAGTCCCAACTATATTATGCATCGCTCAGTTTTATTGAGATCTAAGTAAAGTTGGCATTGATTTCTATTCCATCAAAACAATCAAAATGTTAATTAAGAGTCTTTGTTTGCTTACTTAGGACTAAAAGACAAGTTGTCTAGTATGTTCACTATTTTATTTAAGGACTAAATTGTTCTTCAGTTGCAATAATAAGCATATGTTTAATGTACCTTAAGATGTTTTGTTAAAATACAGCTAATAATGATTTTTTTCTGTGGTCCCCTTTATTTAAAAAAGTATCGAAAAGTATCTAAATACTTTTTGGTACCAAATTATTGGTATCGAGGAAACTTTAGTCCCAACTATATTATGCATCGCTCAGTTTTATTGTGATCTAAGTAAAGTTGGCATGGATTTATATTCCATCAAAACAATCAAAATGTTAATTAAGAGTCTTTGATTGATTACTTAGGACTAAAAGACAAGTTGTCTAGTATGTTCACTATTTTATTTAAGGACTAAATTGTTCTTTGATTGCAATAATAAACATATGTTTAATGTACCTTAAGATGTTTTGTTAAAATACAGCTAATAATGCCATTTTTTGTGGTCCCCTTTATTTAAAAACGTATCGAAAAGTATCTAAATACTTTTTGGTACCAAACTTTTGTATCAAGGCAACCCTAGTCCCAACTATATTATGCATCGCTCAGTTTTATTGTGATCTAAGTAAAGTTAGCATGGATTTATATTCCATCAAAACAATCAAAATGTTAATTAAGAGTCTTTGTTTGATTACTTAGGACTAAAAGACAAGTTGTCGAGTATGTTCACTATTTTATTTAAGGACTAAATTGTTCTTTTGTTGCAATAATAAGCATATGTTTTATGTACCTTAAGATGTTTTGTTAAAATATAGCTAATAATGATTTTTTTTCTGTGGTCCCCTTTATTTAAAAAAGTATCGAAAAGTATCTAAATACTTTTTGGTACCAAAATATTGGTATCGAGGAAACTTTAGTCCCAACTATATTATGCATCGCTCAGTTTTATTGTGATCTAAGTAAAGTTGGCATGGATTTATATTCCATCAAAACAATCAAAATGTTAATTAAGAGTCTTTGTTTGATTACTTAGGACTAAAAGACAAGTTGTCTAGTATGTTCACTATTTTATTTAAGGACTAAATTGTTATTTGATTGCAATAATAAACATATGTTTAATGTACCTTAAGATGTTTTGTTAAAATACAGCTAATAATGCCATTTTTTGTGGTCCCCTTTATTTAAAAACGTATCGAAAAGTATCAAAATACTTTTTGGTACCAAACTTTTGTATCAAGGCAACCCTAGTCCCAACTATATTATGCATCGCTCAGTTTTATTGTGATCTAAGTAAAGTTAGCATGGATTTATATTCCATCAAAACAATCAAAATGTTAATTAAGAGTCTTTGTTTGATTACTTAGGACTAAAAGACAAGTTGTCTAGTATGTTCACTATTTTATTTAAGGACTAAATTGTTCTTCGATTGCAATAATAAACATATGTTTAATGTACCTTAAGATATATACAGCTAATGATGCAATTTTTCTGTGGTCCCCTTTATTTAAAAAAGTATCGAAAAGTATCTAAATACTTTTTGGTACCAAAATATTGGTATCGAGGCAACCCTAGTCCCAACTATATTATGCATTGCTCAGTTTTATTGAGATCTAAGTAAAGTTGGCATGGATTTCTATTCCATCAAAACAATCAAAACGTTGATTTGCCAATAACACAAAAAGAAATGTCTTGGAAATTGTCAGGCTTTCCCCTGACAGTTTGGTTGTGTTTTAGTTTTTCCTCCGTGTGTGTAGTATTTCCTGTCAGCGCTCTTGTTTTGGTTCTGTTTCCTGTTTGTCTCCCTGAGTGCTGTGTCCCCTCAGCTGTGGCTGATTGGCACCTGGCCACACCTGGTGTCAATCAGCCAGCTGCTATTTAAACCTGCCTTCCCCTCCAGTCACTGCTGGATTATTGTAATTGTCATTGTCATTGTCATTGTCATTGTCATTGTCATTGTCATTGTCATTACTACCTGTCATTACTACCTGTCGTGTCGTTGTTCTTAATACTTGTCGTTGTAGCTCTGTCTACTTTTGTTTCACTCTGCTCATGTCCTAGTTCCTTCGTGTCACAGTAAGTGTTTTTGTTTCTCGTCCAAAGTTAGCCTCTGTGCTATTTTAGTTCATAACCAAGTTTGTTCTCCGCCTTGTGCGCACCTTTTGTTGTTACCCTTTTCTTTGTTGTTTTGCCATAGTGTTTAATTAAATCATGTTTTCTTGCACAATGCCTTCCGTCCTTCTCGGTTCGTGTCCTACAAACTCTGACAGAAATCTGAATATACAAAATATTGACATTTCCGTACTATGTTGTGCCTCAGTTTCTATCAAAGTATTACAAGATGTTTAGGCGTGAGTGGTGGATTAGCAATAAACCCAAAATGTAATCTTACAAAAGCATCTTTCCGAGTGTCAAACGTAAACACAGCCAAGGCTTCTTCTCCCCGAGGAGTCTTAGCGACGGAGACAGTAATTATCAGACGTGCCAAAAAGGAGAGGCAATTACCAGATGGTAAACAAACGTTTGACTAGAAGTGGACAGCATTTCTTCATTAAAATAAGTGCAAAGAATGTCCTGTTTCGCAATATCAACTTACTTTCTCACTTGCCAGATGGAATTTGTGGAACAAACCATGTGGAGCGTCACGTTAGGAAATTTCAGTTTGAATGGCGAATGATTTAAGGCTCCCCGACTTGAGTTATTGCGAACGCCAAGACTTTCCGTGACGTGAGTTGGGTTCGATACACAAAAGGTAACAGGACAGCGTGACGAATGGAGGCACAAGAAGACTGGAAGACACATATTGACAAACTGTGCAATAGACTGCAACAGAGGCTATATTTTTTTGCGAAGATTAAGATTGTACGGCGTAAGCAGCCACATCATGATGATTTTTCTACCGTGCCATTGTAGAGAGCATCATTAGATACGGGATCACCTCATGGTTTGGCAACCTAACCGTTAAGCTAAAAAGCAAACTGGCCGGCATGCATAAAACGGCAATGAAAATCGTCGGGAGGAAAGAATATGAGCCTATACAGAGCATCTATGAGCAGGCAGTTAGGAAAAAAGCTAAGAAAATGATTTCCAACTCACAACACCCACTCTTCCCTGAATATGGAACCCTGCCATCAGGGAGAAGACTCCGGGTCCCACTATGCAAATCTAACCGCCTTAAAATATCATTTGTCCCAGCCTCCATTAAGCTGACCAACAATGTGCAATAGAATTTTAATACATAGGTTAGCACTTTTTTAGCACATAGCACTTTAGCACATAGCACTTTAGAACTAAGCACTTTAGCACACAGCACTTTATCCATGAGCTCTAGTGCAATGCACATTGGTACTTTATCTTTATCTCCATACTGTAGATTTTATGCCTACATCAAAGTGCCACCTATGTCGATCAAGCTCCATGTTCTGATGTTTAAATGTTAGTTGTATGGTTGTGATTTTGCCCCAAGTGGAGGAGTTCAAGTACCTCGGAGTCTTGTTCACGAGTGGGGGAAGAGTGGATCGTGAGATCGACAGGCGGATCGGTGCGGCGTCTTCAGTAATGCGGACGCTGTATCGATCCGTTGTGGTGAAGAAGGAGCAAAGCTCTCGATTTACCGGTCGATCTACGTTCCCATCCTCACCTATGGTCATGAGCTTTGGGTCATGACCGAAAGGACAAGATCAAGGGTACAAGCGGCCCAAATGAGTTTCCTCCGCCGAGTGGCGGGGCTCTCCCTTAGAGATAGGGTGAGAAGCTCTGTCATTCGGGGGGAGCTCAAAGTAAAGCCGCTGCTCCTCCACATCGAGAGGAGCCAAATGAGGTGATTCGGGCATCTGGTCAGGATGCCACCCGAACGCCTCCCTAGGAAGGTGTTTCGGGCACGTCCGACCGGTAGGAGGCCACGGGGAAGACCCAGGACACGCTGGGAAGACTATCTCTCCCGGCTGGCCTGGGAACGCCTCGGGATCCCCCGGGAGGAGCTGGACGAAGTGGCTGGGGAGAGGGAAGTCTGGGCTTCCCTGCTTAAGCTGCTGCCCCCGCGACCCGACCTCGGATAAGCGGAAGAAGATGGATGGATGGATGGTTGTGGTTGTGTCTGTGCATGTGTTTTTGTTCTGTTGTTTTTGGGTATGTTAAGAAAGCAATGATGCACTGTGCCCAAGACAAATTTCCCCGCGGGGACAATAAAGTTGAACCTTGAACCTTGAACCTTGAAGAGGAACAAAGGTGTGGGCCAATTTCAATACATCTTCTTTTTTGAAACGGTCCTAAAAAAAAAACCCGTGGATTTCTGGATATTTTAACTGGGAGAGTCACACCACAATGACGAGAGACGAGGAAGACGGGGAAATTTTGTCCAAAGTTGAACAAAATTCCAACAGCGTTTGGGGAAGCTTTGATGAGCGGTTCACAAACAAAAACCAAAAAAAAAAGCCTTGGAAGATTGAGATTCCTTTCAGAGGGAGAACTGGCAGACAAGTGAGAGACATTGCCAATGCATACCGTCTGTTTCCAGCATGTGGTACACACACACACACACACACATTGTCAGGAGGCACCACAAAGGTAAAACGTGGCTCTAGAGTAAGTACAAAGTATTATTAAGTACCATGGTTGGTATAATTCATCATTCTTCTCTTAGCATCGTCAGCATTTTGTTTGGTGGAGTTTGTTTGAGTGGCAGTCTCCGGTTTATTGGTTGGAAATAAAAGCCAGGCAGAGAGAGAAAGACCACCCACCGACAACAGAAGGTCCGACTGGATAATCCCACCGTCTCGTCCGATTGTCGTTTCCCTGCGTCAAAGACGTCAGGCCGCGCATTGGAAGGGTGTCTTCCTGGAATGGGAGCCAAAGAGGAAATTGAAACTGTCTGAATACCTGGTGAATACCAAGCAGAAAGGTTCGTGTGCATCACAGTCAGGGGCGCCGCTAGGGATTTTGGGCCCCATGAAAAGAATCTTTACAGGGCCCCCAACGCAGTGTCATTATTTTTTCTGTATTATAATTGCATCATCATTAGGGGCCTCTCTGGGCCCCCCTCCATCATGGTCCCCTAGAATCCGTCTCATTTACCCCCCCCCTTTTCGGTGCCCCTGATCACAGTCATCCATTTGTTAGATATAAAACCAACTCTAACAAAATGAATTACAACTTGTGAGTCAGACACAAACTAGTCTCATCATTGAACCAGATTCAAGAGCTGCTGAGTTGCCATCATCAGAACCCAGATCACCCACAACAAAAACCCCACCAGTGATCCGCAGTTACCCAGAAAGGTTTTGAGCACCACCAAAAAAAATGAATCTCTGAAGACAGTATACAAATCTGTGTTAAAGATGTACAAATACTGTTTGTATAATAAGCATGTTATTGTTTACAAATGAGGGTTAAGAGTTCAGTACTAAAAAAAACAAAGAATGTGGCTTAAATACAGTTTTTTAATTGAGCTGCTGCATTTTTTGGTTGGGTTGTTTGGGTGATCTATGTTTGTCTGTTGCCATCTCCTGGTGAATGTTGGCTATAGCGTACTGGGGTTACTTTTTGGTTGGCCAACGATTTACGTGGTGTTGCGCACCTGACGTCAAGTGTGTGAGTCTGTTCTGAAGTCTACAGTAAAGAGACGTACTTCATCACCCAGCCTGTTTATTGCCTCCAACTCAATATATTACAACAACATTGCTCCATGCAGACCCTCCAGGTCCGCATGGATTTCGGGAGATTTTCGGGAGAAAATTTGTCCCGGGAGGTTTTCGGGAGAGGCGCTGAATTTCGGGAGTCTCCCGGAAAATCCGGGAGGGTTGGCAAGTATGGTTTAACCTCATGTTCCCTCGCTTTTCGCCGTGCGTTTAAGAGCGCACTGCTGTGTTTGGATGGAGACAGGTGTGGACAATATTGGAGACACTTGTCCCCACACTAAAAGTATGCAGCGAAGGAGAAAACTATTTGATGTTTTGCAGCAGGTGATGTGCCGTGAACAATGGCACAACTTGTTTTTAAGTATTTACTTTGATTACTGCATACTTGCCAACCTTGAGACCTCCGATTTTGGGAGGTGGGGGGTGGGGGGCGGGGGCCGTGGTCGGGGGCGTGGTTAAGATATATATATATATATATAAGAAATACTTGACTTTCAGTGAATTCTAGCTATATATATATATATATATATATATATATATATATATATATAGCTAGAAATGTATATATATAAATATATATATATATAAATATATATATATACATAGATATTTTATATATATATATATATATATATATATATATATATATATATATAAATAAAAGAAATACTTGAATTTCAGTGTTCATTTATTTACACATATACACACACATAACACTCATCTACTCATTGTTGAGTTAAGGGTTAAATTGTCCATCCTTGTTCTATTCTCTGTCACTATTTCAGAACACACACATTTTACAAATATACATTATAAAATCAATAAGAAAACGGGAGCTCTAATTTGGGAGTCTGAATTAGGATCAGAAGTTCCTATATAAACATTGCGTACTCACGTCGCCATTTTGTATTGATTACTGCAGCTGTGCACTGGATTCATTCACAAATACAAACTACAACTCACAAACACTTTAGAGTTAGGCTCCACCATCAGAATGTGTACTTAAACTTATAAAGATCACATGGATATTATTCAGTGAGTTGATTCACCAAAACTAACCTGTTATACAGGAGGAAAAAGCACACAGGACGTTTCAATTGTTCACAGACTGGTCGCGCTCATCAGAATGACAAGACACTTCCGGTCTGCAGGTGATAGCATTCAATTGGGAAGAAACGCTCTACTGCCCCCTACTGACCAATGTGAATACTGATAAATGTGTAATGACAGCTCCAAAAACGAATTCAAACCACAAAATAAACTAAATAAATCAACACAAAAATGTGACACATTATGGGTGGGTCACATATGCATGTACAGTAGATGGCAGTAATGTCCTGTTTAAAAGTGTCACAACATTGCTGTTTACGGCAGACAAACTGCTTTACGGTAGACGCTGTTGTTGTGTGTTGTCAACACGTCACTCAGGTCCGCATGGAGCTGGAGGGGGCGTGGCCTCCAGCTCCGCCTGAATTTCGGGAGTTTTTTGGGAGGAAATTTGTCCCGGGAGGTTTTCGGGAGAGGCGCTGAATTTCGGGAGTCTCCCGGAAAATCCGGGAGGGTTGGCAAGTATGCCTAAAATGCATTAATAAATGACGTTTTTTCGGTAAAATTTTTTTTACACAGTATTACTAACCGTCTGGAATGTTATCGCAAATTATCATTTTACCGTTTACCGTTACATCCCTCGTCCATTAACAAGGAGAAAGTCAAGGGCGGTCACGGCATGTTCTTGCCGCAGATGACGAGGGCCGTCGCGGCTTTTGCTCCGGAGATTTCCCCTCGGAGTAAACGGAGCTAAGCGCTTGGTTTAACCTCATTTTCCCTCGCTTTCCGCCGTGCGTTTAAGAGCGCACTGCTGTGTTTAGATGGAGACAGGTGTGGACAATATTGGAGACACTTGTCCCCACACTTAAAGTATACAGCGAAGGAAAAATCTATTTGATGTTTTGCAGCAGGCGATGTGCCGTGAACAATGGCACAACTTGTTTTTAAGTATTTACTTTGTTTACTGGGATGTTCACTCCTGAACGAAGGCTGTGAAGATTGTGTATTCGATGTGAGAGTATTTTTGTATTTTTGTGGGCCAAACTGTTGTACTGAACCAAGAGAAGAACAAAGCTTGTTTATTAGACTTCATCCTCATTAGCCAAACTGCGACGTGTTTTATTATAATATCAAATAGTAAACACAAGGTGACCCACGATTATTAAGAAGTGTTTTTGCTGAATAAAAAGCGATGACATTTCATCTTAGAGGAGTTTATTAATCAGCGCAATGCTTGATGTTTGATGCAGAGAAAATGTGTATGATGTGTGGGTGAGTGCTCAAGTGGACTTACTGTACGTGTGTCATGTACGCGGATGCGGGGTTAAGTGTTGTGCAGTTTGCTGACACCCGGACTCTGCTGTGCACACGGAAAGGTTGTCTAAAGGTAGAGGACGGATTAGAGCACTTCAAAGTAACGCTGATTTCTAAGCTGGCTGATGCAAAATCCGCTTTGTGTAAACGGACAGCTCGCACTCAAAAAACATTTAAAAAAAATAAAATAACTGCGCCCAAAGCTGAGGGCAATTTGACTTTACTCTCAGTGCGCTGAGAAGTTTCAGCTTGAAGTAGAGGGCTGGGAAGGGGCAGCAGGAGCCATCCTTGTTGGCTAAAACGCTTCTTTGGATGGTTGACCTACAAATGAGAGAAAGAGCAACAAAATAGATTCAAATGGATCGTACACAAAAAACCCAAACGCAGTGAAGTTGTCACGTTGTTTAAACGGTAAATAAAAAGAGAATACAATGATTTGCAAATCCTTTTCAACGTATATCTGTCAAGACTTGGACTTTGGCATGGTTTGTTTTCCCATGGTGCAAATGATTTGGACCGGACATGGCGTGAAGGTAAATACATATTTAATTTTAACACTCAAAAAAAGGAATAAACAAAAGGCGCGCACAAGGGCAGAAGTACAAAACTTGGCTATAAAAACCAAAAACTTGCACAAAGGCAGAACTATGGACAAAAAACAAAAGACACTAACTGTGGCATTAATCAACAAAACTTACTTGCGATGCCGTGAACAGGGCAGCATGGACTATGAACATGAAACAGAGTGTTAGGGGTGTGTCAAGAGTGCAGAGCATGAATGTGATGTCGCCAGGCCGACCAACAGAAAATGACAGGCTTAAATAGCAGAGGTGTGGACTCGAGTCACATGACTTGGACTCGAGTCAGACTCGAGTCATGAATTTGATGACTTTAGACTCGACTTGACAAAATGTAAAAAGACTTGCAACTCGACTTAGACTTTAACATCAATGACTTGTGACTTCACTTGGACTTGAGCCTTTTGAATTGACATGACTTGACATGACTTGCTACTTTCCCCAAAACCCAAAGATGAAAAAGTTATTCGGGAGCGCTCCGTATTTTTCGTTGTGTACTTGTCTATCAGCGTTGCGTGTGTCAGCTGGTGTGCTGTCAGTACAACAGCCAATCAAATTAGATCTACTTTGTTTTCATCACACAGCATTCATCCAATCAAATTGCAGGACAACCAACGAAGAAGACATGTCCAAACCACACGCCAGTGAACAAAAAATGATACCTAAAATAATTTTGTTTGGGTATAAAAATTACGAGGTGGTCAACACAAAACGGTTTGCAGTATGCAACACATGCGGTTCGAAAATGACTGATGGAGAGGCAACAACTTCCAACTTCGTCCGGCATTTGAAGTTGCACAAAGAACGGTAAGTTTTGAATGTAAGATAACGTTTATTGGCTAAGTAACGTGACTTTTATTTGCTGTGTAGTTAAATCAGTGAGGCTGTAAACTCACTGCTAACGTTATAACGTTATTGCAAACACGGGAATCTGTTGCAGTTCACTACCTTATTCATACTTTTTGTTCAGTGATTTTTTTTAAGCAGGGTTACGTTAGTCAATATATCACACGTAACGTTAGACGGCGGTCAGCAGCACCGCGTATTTTAGCCACCTAAAAAAAGACAAAAATAGTAAAATAAAGGTCAGTTAAAATGTATACTATATTATGAATAAGTGTACCGTTTTAGCTAGCTTTCTGACATACTGTTGGTTGTTTACCTCAGTGGTCCCCAACCACCGGGCGGCGGCCCGCTACTGGTCCGTGGATCGATTGGTATCGGGCCGCACAAGAAATATATATATATTTTTTTTCTTTTTTTTAATTAAATCAACATAAAAAACACAAGATACACTTACAAGTAGTGCACCGACCCAAAACAACTCTCTCCCCCCTTTTGTTCTGGGCATTGAACATGAAGACTCTTCCTTCACTGTTCCGAGTGGCCATGAGAGTCTTGGCAGTGCCTGCCTCCAGTGCTCCAGTGGAGCGAGTTTTCAGCCATGGTGGCATCATACTACGCCCCCATCGTGCACAAATGACTGACAGACTCTTGGCTAATTTGGTCTTTTGCAAATGCAATGCAGCATAGGGCCCTGACATATAAAAAATACAACTTTTTTGTTATGTTCACGTATATGTCATGTTTTTTCAATGTTAACACTTTTGTACAAATAAGTACATTTGCACTTTATTTTTCAATGTGTTTGTTCTGTAAAGGAATGAGTTCATGTTTAAAATGACTGGTTAATAGTGCTATTATAAAGTGCAATGTCAGCACAATTTTCTTTCCTGCAATTTAAAATGCACTTGTTTTAATAAATAAATACAGCGTTTGAAAAGCATACACAATCTGTGTTAATATATTAGTCTGTGGTTAAAAGGACTTGAAAGGACTCGAAACTCAAAATGCAGGACTTAGGACTTGACTTGAGACTTTCCAGTCTTGACTTTGGACTTGACTCGGGGCTTGCCTGTCTTGACTCGGGACTTGACTCGGACTTGAGGGCAAAGACTTGAGACTTACTTGTGACTTGCAAAACAATGACTTGGTCCCACCTCTGTTAAATAGTCATGTGGTGATTGAAAACAGGTGCGTGACATTTAGGTTTAGATTTGACATTTAGCACTCACGTTTTGATTTAAATTTTACATTTAAGTTTTAGATTTAAGATTAAATTGACCATTTAGGTTTATTTTTAACATTTAGCACTCACGTTTTGATTTAAAATTTACATTTAAGTTTTAGATTTAAGATTAAATTGACCATTTAGGTTTATTTTTAACATTTAGCACTCACGTTTTGATTTAAGATTCACATTTAAGATTTAGATTGAAGACGAAATTTAACATTTAGGTTTATTTTTAACATTTAGCACCCACATTTTGATTTAAGATTTACATTTACAATTTAGATTTAAGATTAAATGTAACATTTAGGTTTAGATTTGACATTCAGCGCTCACGTTTTGATTTAAATTTTACATTTAAGTTTTAGATTTAAGATTAAATTGACCATTTAGGTTTATTTTTAACATTTAGCATTCACGTTTTGATTTAAGATTCACATTTAAGATTTAGATTTAAGACGAAATTTAACATTTAGGTTTATTTTTGACATTTAGCACTCACATTTTGATTTAAGATGTACATTTAAGATTTACATTTAAGATTAAATGTAACATTTAGGTTTAGATTTGACATTTAGCACTCACGTTTTGATTTAAATTTTACATTTAAGTTTTAGATTTAAGATTAAATTGACCATTTAGGTTTATTTTTTCACATTTAGCACTCACGTTTTGATTTAAGAGTCACATTTAAGATTTAGATTTAAAACGAAATTTAACATTTAGGTTTATTTTTAACATTTAGCACCCACATTTTGATTTAAGATGTACATTTAAGATTTACATTTAAGATTTACATTTAAGATTTACATTTAGGACACAATTTAATATTAAGGTTTATTTTTAACATTTAAACATTTAGCACTCACATTTTGATTTAAAATTTACATTTAAGATTTACATTTAAGACAACATTTTACATTTAGATTTATTTTTAACATTTAGCACTCACATTTTGATTGAAGATTTACATTTAAGATTTACATTTAAGATTTACATTTAAGATTTACATTTAAGACTAAATTTAACATTTAGGTTTATTTTTAACATTTAGCACTCACATTTTGATTTAAGATTTACATTTAAGATTTACATTTCAGATTAAATTTAACATTTATGTTTATTTTTAACATTTAGCACTCACATTTTGATTTAAGATTTACATTTAAGATGTACATTTAAGATGTATATTTAAGACGAAATTTAACATTTAGATTTATTTTTTTACATATAGCACTTACATTTTGATTCAAGATTTAGATTTAAGATTTAGATTTAAGATTTAGATTTAGATTTAAGATTTAGATTTAAGATTAAATGTAACATTTAGGTTTAGATTTAACATTTAGCACTCACATTTTGATTCAAGATTTACAATTAAGATTTACATTTAAGATTTACATTTAAGATGAAATTTAACATTTAGGTTTAGATTTAACATTTAGCGCTAGCGTTTTGATTTAAGATTTACATTGAAGATTTAGATTTAAGATTAAATTTAACATTTAGGTTTAGATTTGACATTTAGCGCTTACGTTTTGATTGAAGATTTACATTTAATATTTACATTTAAGATTGACATTTAAGACGAAATTTAACATTTAGGTTTATTTTTTAACATTTAGCACTCACATTTTGATTTAAGATTTACATTTAAGATTTACATTTAAGACGAAATTTAACATTTAGGTTTATTTTTTAACATATAGCACTCACATTTTGATTTAAGATTTAGATTTAAGATTTAGATTTAAGATTTAGATTTAACATTTAGATTTAAGATTAAATGTAACATTTAGGTTTAGAATTAACATTTAGCACTCACATTTTGATTCAAGATTTACAATTAAGATTTACATTCAAGATTTACATTTAAGATGAAATTTAACATTTAGGTTTAGATCTATCATTTAGCGCTAACGTTTTGATTTCTGATTTACATTGAAGTTTTAGATTTGAGATTAAATTTAACATATAGGTTTAGATTTGACATTTAGCGCTTACGTTCTGATTTAAGATTTACATTTAATATTTACATTTAAGGTTTACATTTAAGACGAAATTTAACATTTAGGTTTATTTTTAACATTTAGCACTAACATTTTGATTTAAGATTTACATTTAAGATTTACATTTCAGATAAATTTAACATTTATGTTTATTTTTAACATTTAGCACTCACATTTTGATTTAAGATTTACATTTAAGACTTACATTTAAGATTTACATTTAAGATTAAATTTAACATTTAGGTTTATTGTTTAACATTTAGCACTCACATTTTGATTTAAGATTTAGATTTAAGATTTAGATTTAAGATTTAGATTTAAGATTTAGATTTAAGATTTAGATTTAAGATTAAATGTAACATTTAGATTTAGATTTAACATTTAGCACTCGCATTTTGATTCAAGATTTACATTTAAGACAACATTTTACATTTAGGTTTAGATTAAACATTTAGCGCTAACGTTTTGATTTAAGATTTACATTGAAGATTTAGATTTAAGATTAAATTTAACATTTAGGTTCAGATTTGACATTTAGCGCTTACGTTTTGATTTAAGGTTTACATTTAATATTTACATTTGAGATTTACATTTAAGACGCAATTTAACATTTAGGTTTATTTTTTTACATTTAGCACTCACATTTTGATTTAAGATCTACATTTAAGATTTACATTTAAGATTTACATTTATGATTTACATTTAAGATTTACATTTAAGACAACATTTAACATTTAGGTCTATTTTTAACATTTAGCACTCACATTTTGATTTAAGATTTACATTTAAGATTAAATTTGACGTTTAGGTTTAGATTTAACATTTAGCGCTCACATTTTGATTTAATATTTACATTTAAGATTTACATTTAAGATTAAATTTAACATTTAGGTTTAGATTTAACATTTAGCGCCCACATATTGATTTAAGATTTACATTTAAGACAAAATGTATCATTTAGGTTTATTTTTAACATTTAGCACTCACATTTTGATTTAAGATTTACATTTAAGATTAAATTTGACGTTTAGGTTTAGATTTAACATTTAGCGCTCACATTTTGATTTAATATTTACATTTAAGATTTACATTTAAGATTAAATTTAACATTTAGGTTTAGATTTAACATTTAGCGCCCACGTATTGATTTAAGATTTACATTTAAGACAAAATGTATCATTTAGGTTTATTTTTAACATTTAGCACTCACGTTTTGATTTGAGATATACATTTAAAATTTACATTTAAGATTTACATTTAAGATTAAATTTAACATTTAGGTTTAGATTTAACATTTAGCGCTCACGTATTGATTTAATATTTACATTTAAGATTTACATTTAAGCTTTACATTTGAAATTAAATTTAACATTTAGGTTTAGATTTAACATTTAGCGCTCACGTATTGATTCAAGATTTACATTTAAGACCACATTTAACATTTAGGTTTATTTTTAACATTTAGAACTCACATTTTGATTTAAGATTTACATTTAAAATTTACATTTAAGATGAATTTTAACATTTAGGTTTGGATATAATTTTTAGCGCTCACATTTATATCTTAGCTTTAGATTTACATGTAAGATTTAGATATAAGATTTGGATATAACATTTAATTTAAACTTGAATGTGATGAAAATGAATTTAATGTGAGAAAAGTGTGTTAAATGTGAGAAATGTTCATTTAATCAATGTATTTGTAGATATTACTTTGGTTTTTTGTTGTTGTTTCTTTCTTTTTTGGGGTGAGGGAGGTGGGTGGTATGGGTGGGATACAAACAAAAATATTTTGACATTTAGGGCAGACAACAGATATATGATTTTTGTGAATATGATGTAATGGATAGGAATGTCTGATGCTGGATATCAATAAAAAAAATGAAAAGAAAAAAAAAAGTGAGAAATGAATCTGCTAGAAAAGAGTGACTGAATTTTCACATTTGCATGTGCCTGTTACTACACAATATATATATTTATAAAAAACATTGATGGATGTTTTTTTAAGAGTGTTTTACAGGCGCAATAGAGCGACTCACAATGGCTCCATTGTTAGCTGACTTCTGCTAACTTTTATTTACAAGTTAGAATGTATGATAATTTAAAAAAAAATACATGCGTTCTTGTCTCTCTTAAGGATTGCGAAGTGCAGTTTAAACTCTGGCCAACTTTGAAATCATCGAGTGAGCGTCTAAAAGCGAGCAGGTAACGTTTACTCTGACTCCACATTTCCAAAGGTAACACGATCCTGCATAAGTACAACAAATCCCGACGTGATGGGATGAGATTTGACAGAGATATAACTGTCCAAACATGTCAAACGGGATTTTTCCATGTCCAACATTCAATGGCTGCCAAATGCGCAACCTGGATCAGATCTGAGAGAGCAAGCAGCTCCAGACCCTCCGTAAACAAAGCATGTTTCGCTCGTTACAATAAAGGGATTATGTTTGCCTTTCACGTTCAAAATGTGGCGCACGTCATCAATATGTAGATTCTGACCGCAATCGGTCACGTTCATATTTTAGACTTGGCACTCACTCAGTTATCAATCAAAATAACCTACACTCAGACTCAAAATGCCATGTGCTTTTGGTTAGGGATGGGAAATGTATTTCTATATATTGGTTTTAACTTGTGCTTTATGAAAATGTTGCATGCTCTTAATAATGTATCATTATTCAAATATTACAAGTATAATATAATCAAAAAACCTGTCCAAAAAAAGGACACCATGATAGCAAAATGAAAGGTAACATAACTACAAACTTAACCAGTGTGAACATGGTAGATTTGAGCCCAAAATGAAATAGTATAAACAACAAATGTAGAAAAACATTTTTTTTTACAATGGAGTTCAGGGTGCGCATCGTGCTGTCAAACAATTGTGAGCGCTGCTTGGAACTACCACTACAAAAGATGACGGTCATGTTGACATAAGTCTTTGCATTTAAACGTTACTATATATTGGTTTTAACTCATGCTTATGAAAATGTCACATGCTCTTAATAATGTATCATTATTCAAATATGACAAGTATAATATAATTAAAACACCTGTCAGAAAAATGAAACCATGATAGCCAAATGAAGAGTAACATAACTACAAACTTAACCAGTGTTAAATTAACCACATAGTAGATTTAAGCCAAAAATGAAATAGTATAAACAACAAATGTAGAAAACCATTATTTTTTTTACAATGGAGTTCAGGGTGCGCATCGTGCTGTCAAATAATTGTGAGCGCTGCTTGCAACTTTCAGTACGAAGATGATGGTCATGTTGACTTAAGTCTTTGCAATTAAACGTTTCTATATATTGGTTTTAACTTGGGCTTATGAAAATGTTACATGCTCTTAATAATGTATCATTATTCAAATATTACAAGTATAATATAATCAAAAAACCTGTCCAAAAAAAGGACACCATGATAGCCAAATGAAAGGTAACACAACTACAAACTTAACCAGTGTGAACATGGTAGATTTAAGCCCAAAATGAAATAGAACAAACAACAAATGTAGACTTTTTTTTTTTTTACAATGGAGTTCAGGGTGCGCATCGTGCTGTCAAACAATTGTGAGCGCTGCTTGCAACTTTCACTACGAAGATGATGGTCATGTTGACTTAAGTCTTTGCATTTAACCCTTTCTATATATTGGTTTTAACTCATGCTTATGAAAATGTTACATGCTCTTAATAATGTATCATTATTCAAATATGACAAGTATAATATAATCAAAAAACCTGGCAAAAAAAATGACACCATGATAGCCAAATGAAAGGTAACACAACTACAAACTTAACCAGTGTTAAGTTAACCACATGGTAGATTTAAGCCCAAAATGAAATAGTATAAACAACAAATGTAGAAAAACATTTTTTTTTACAATGGAGTTCAGGGTGCGCATCGTGCTGTCAAACAATTGTGAGCGCTGCTTGCAACTTTCACTACGAAGATGATGGTCATGTTGACTTAAGTCTTTGCATTTAACCGTATCTATAAATTGGTTTTAACTTGTGCTTATGAAAATGTTACATGCTCTTAATAATGTATCATTATTCAAATATTACAAGTATAATATAATCAAAAAACCTGTCCAAAAAAAGGACACCATGATAGCAAAATGAAAGGTAACATAACTACAAACTTAACCAGTGTTAAGTTAACCACATGGTAGATTTAAGCCCAAAATGAAATAGTATAAACAACAAATGTAGAAATACATTTTTTTACAATGGAGTTCAGGGTGCGCATCGTGCTGTCAAACAATTGTGAGCGCTGCTTGCAACTTTCACTACGAAGATGATGGTCATGTTGACATAAGTCTTTGCATTTAACCGTATCTATATATTGGTTTTAACTTGTGCTTATGAAAATGTTACATGCTCTTAATAATGTATCATTATTCAAATATTACAAGTATAATATAATCAAAACACCTGTCAGAAAAATGAAACCATGATAGCAAAATGAAGGGTAACATAACTACAAACTTAACCAGTGTTAAGTTAACCACATGGTAGATTTAAGCCCAAAATGAAATAGTATAAACAACAAATGTAGAAAAACTTTTTTTTTTACAATGGAGTTCAGGGTGCGCATCGTGCTGTCAAACAAGTGTGAGCGCTGCTTGCAACTTTCACTACGAAGATGATGGTCATGTTGACTTAAGTCTTTGCATTTAAACGTTTCTATATATTGGTTTTAACTCATGCTTATGAAAATGTTACATGCTCTTAATAATGTATCATTATTCAAATATTACAAGTATAATATAATCAAAAAACCTGTCAAAAAAAAGGACACCATGATAGCCAAATGAAAGGTAACATAACTACAAACTTAACCAGTGTGAACATGGTAGATTTAAGCCCAAAATGAAATAGTATAAACAACAAATGTAGAAAAACATATTTTTTTTACAATGGAGTTCAGGGTGCGCATCGTGCTGTCAAACAATTGTGAGCGCTGCTTGGAACTTTCACTACAAAAGATGACGGTCATGTTGACATAAGTCTTTGCATTTAAACATTACTATATATTGGTTTTAACTCATGCTTATGAAAATGTCACATGCTCTTAATAATGTATCATTATTCAAATATTACAAGTATAATATAATCAAAACACCTGTCAGAAAAATGAAACCATGATAGCGAAATGAAAGGTAACATAACTACAAACTTAACCAGTGTGAACATGGTAGATTTAAGCCCAAAATGAAATAGAACAAACAACAAATGTAGACTTTTTTTTTTTTACAATGGAGTTCAGGGTGCGCATCGTGCTGTCAAACAATTGTGAGTGCTGCTTGGAACTTTCACTACAAAAGATGATGGTCATGTTGACATAAGTCTTTGCATTTAACCGTATCCTTATTTTATCTGTTGAGTGTATAATTTACAATGAAAGACGGTATTGCTATTGCGACATCCAGTGGACACATTTAGAACAGCAGTTTCTTTCATTAAACTAATGCAGCTCATTTGTATACTAAAACTGTTTTTGCAGGCCAGATTAAACCTATTTGCAGGCCTGATATGGCCCCCGGTCCGTACATTTGACACCCCTGATCTCCACAAAAGACTTTGGGGAGCCCTGTTTTAACCCTTTAAAGTCATTTTGATCCAATGTCACAGTTTCCAATTAGTATAAATTTGCATAACATGAGCTATTTTACTGATTGACATCTGTGACATTTTCTGATAAAAAAAAAAAGGCCTTGAAGATATTAGAAAAAAAAATGTAAATTAAGATGTTTGATATTTTTGTTAAACATTGAAGTTTATTGAACATTTTTAGTAAATAAATTAAGATTGTTTTTACACCCTTAAAAATGTTTTGGCTCTGAAGGCAATTAAAATGTCCCCAGAGGCTTGATTCGGCTTTTTGTTTATATATATATATATATACAAACACACACACATATATATATATATATACCCCCCATACAGCAAAAACGTCTCAACTAACATTGGACACAAATTCCTCAATCTGATTGACAAACACTTTCCCAAAGACAACACCCTAAGAAAAGTATTCAACAAGAACAACATTAAATTGAGCTACAGCTGCATGAACAATATACGACAAATCATCTCAAACCACAACAAAACAATTGCAAATGAGCCGTCGGCCCCCAGACAGAGCGACTCCAAAACCAACAAAGGCTGCAACTGTCGAAAGAAACCTGATTGCCCTCTCAACGGGGGGTGCTTACAAACATCAGTTGTCTACCAATCTAAGGTAATACGCAAGGACTTTAACACATCCGACACATATGTAGGATTAACCGAGGGAGAATTCAAAACCAGATGGAACAATCACAAGGCTTCTTTCAGGAACCAAAACCTGCGAAATACCACAGAACTCAGCAAACACATTTGGGACCTCAAAGACAATAATGTTGAATATTCAATAACATGGCAAATTCTTGCATCCAGCACACCTTACAATAGTGGTAATAAAAGATGCAACCTATGCTTGAAAGAGAAACTGTTTATTATTTACCGTCCAGACCTGTCATCCCTCAACAAGCGCAGCGAGATTGTAACAGCATGACAGACGGAAACACCTCCTAGGTAACACATGAGCCAATCACCACGCCCCTACGCCAGCCTGTACCCACCCACTCTGTGCCCTATATAAACCATGGTATGCGAATGCTCCCATTAAAATCTCCTGATGATTGAGGGTACCCCCCCTCATGAAACAGGCCTGTAGAGATGAAATAGTCTTGTGATTTTTTTCCCACACATACATATATATATATATATATATATAGACATATATATATATATATATATATATATATATATATATATATATATATATATATATATATATATATATATATATATATATATATATGTATATATATATATATATATACATATATATATATATATATATATATATATAGACATATATATATATTTATATATATATATATATATGTCTATATATATATATATATATATATATATATATATATATATATTTATATATATATATAAATATATATATATTTTTTTTTTTTTGTTTTTTTTTTTTGTTCTTTGTTTTGTTTGTTTTTTGTTTTATTAGTTTTTTAATATATATATATATATATATATATATATATATATATATATATATATATATATATATATATTTATTTATTTATTTATTTTTTATTTTATTTTATTTATTTTTATTTTTTTTATTTTGTATTTATTTATTTTTTGTTCTTTGTTTTGTTTTGTTTTTTTGTTTTATTTGTTTTTAATATATATATATATATATATATATATATATATATATATATATATATATATATATATATTTATTTTTTTGTTCTTTGTTTTGTTTTGTTTTTTTGTTTTATTTGTTTTTTTATATATATATATATATATATATATATATATATATACCAAACTCAAAAGCATTGAAATTGTGACATTGTGTAAATGCTAAATAAAAAGAGATGATTTGCAAATCCTTTTCAACTTATATTCAATTGAATAGACTGCAAAGACAAGATATTTCATGTCTTAACTGGTAAACGTTGTTATTTTTTTGCAAATATTCGCTCATTTGGAATTTGATGCCTGCAACATGTTTCAAAAAAGCTGGCACAAGTGGCAAAAAAACACTGATAAAGTTGAGGAATGCTCGTCAAACACTTATTTGGAACATCCCACAGGTGAACAGGCTAATTGGGAACAGGTGGGTGCCATGATTGGGTATAAAAGCAGCTCCCATGAAATGCTCACTCATTCACAAAGAAGGTTTTCACCATCTACGCTCCGTAATATCATCAAAAGGTTCAGAGAATCTGGAGAAATCACTGCGCGTAAGCAGCAATGCCGAAAACCAACAGTACTGCATCAGTGTGTAAAGGATATCACCACATGGGCTCAGGAACACCTCAGAAAACCACTGTCAGGAACTACAGTTGGTCACCACATCTGTAAGTGCAAGTTTAAACTCTACTATGCAAAGCCGAAGCCATTTATCAACAACACCCAGAAACGCCGCCGGCTTCGCTGGGCCCGAGTTTATCTGAGATGGACTGATGCAAAGTGGAAAAGTGTTCTGTGGTCTGACGAGTCCACATTTCAAATTGTTTTTGGAAACTGTGGACGTCGTGTCCTCCGGACCAACGAGGAAAAGAACCATCCAGACTGTTTAGGCGCAAAGTGTAAAAGGCAGCATGTGTGATGGTATGGGGGTGTATTAGTGGCCAAGACATGGGTAACTTACACATCTGTGAAGGCGTCAATAATGCTGAAAGGTACATACAGGTTTTGGAGCAACATATGTTGCAATCCAAGCAACGTTATCATGGACGCCCCTGCTTATTTCAGCAAGACAATGACAAACCATGTGTTACAACAGCGTGGCTTCATAGTAAAAGAGTGCAGGTACTAGACTGGCCTGCCTGTAGTCCAGACCTGTCTCCCATTGAAAATGTGTGGTGCATTATGAAGCCTAAAATAGTTCCCAAACCTTTACTGAGTGTTGTTAAAAGGAAAGGCCATGCAACACAGTGGTAAAAATGCATTTTTTGCAATGTGTTGCTGCCATTAAATTCTAATTTCATGATTATTTGCAAAAAAATAACAAAGTTTCTCAGTGTGAACATTAAATATCTGGTCTTTGCAGTCTATTTAATTGAATATAAGTTGAAAAGGATTTGTTGTATTCTCTTTTTATTTACCATTTACTCACCGTGACAACTTCACTGCTTTTGGGTTTTGTAAATATATAAATAATCTCTGTTGTAATGTTGTTTCATACAGTATATTTAATACACAATGCACTAATGTTTAATTTAAATGTATATAAGTTTAGTTTATTGAATTTGTTTTTTTTTGTTTCATGCATCCGTTTTATGATCATCACATGATGTTGAAAAAAAACGAAAAAAAACTGTGACCTTAAACACAAAGTCAGCAGTAACCAAAACCAAAGCAAGCCTTAGCAAACTTGATGTTAACCAGAACCTGGGAAATCTGTGTTCCTGCATATGGATCCCATATGGCGGGGGGGTACTTCACATCCATGTTGTGTTTATCCAAATAGATTCAATTTCTTCCAGCTTCTCTCCTCCTCGTCCACGCTTTGGCTTTTTGGCCGCAAAGAACTGGAAACTTCTCCGTGGAGTAAACGATCGCGTCCGGCGCAGGAAAGCTCCCATAATGACTGGAAGGCCACAACAAAAAGGTTTGTTCGCTGCAGCAGAAAATGATTCATTCAGTGTTCACAATGTGAATCAGACAGGAAAAACCTACTTTTGGTGCAGGATAGATCCAAGACAAGAAACGTTTGAAACCAAAACTTTACTTCATGCAACTTTTCAATTATTTACGGATGCAAAAAACAAAATTTGTTTATTAACTTTAACTCGTATTAATATGTTATGAATACTCAAATATATGCACATGCTAAACAGAGTGAGATAGAACACAAGTACACACATTAGCACGTGTACTTCCGGCTCATACTCACTGTTTTAGCATGAGGGCCCATTGTGGCCTGTGGCTAAATATTGCATATTTCTTGTTTGCCAAATAATAAACAAAGTTTTCTTAAACCGTATATATATATATATATATATATATATATATATATATATATATATATATATATATATATATATATATTTTTTTTTTTTTTTTTTTTTTTCAACACTTTTAAGGGTGGGGTCCTTTTGGATCCCTAAAAATTTTAGTGGGATTTTTTTTTTATTTTTTTTTTTTTTTTTTTTAGCAGTAACTGCTCATAAAAAGAAAAAAAATAAATAAAATAAATGTTATGAATTATTGACTTATTCAAATATTACACTTTCAACATTTTTTTAGGGAAATTATTGCATATTTTGTGGGTTTGCCAAAAAATAAAAAATTTTACAGACAAAAACCATTTAAAAAATAATAAAAATGTATAATCTGTCAAGCTAAATAAATATTATATATCATTATATATATATATATATATATATATATATATATATATATATATATATATATATATATACATATATATATATATAATTATATATATATCTATATATATATATATATATATACATATATATATATATATATATATATATATATATATATATATATATATATAGATATATAGATATATATATATAGATATATATATATATATATATATGTATATATATATATATATATATATATATATATATATATATATATATATATATATATATATATATATATATATATATATATATATATATATATAATTATACTCTCTGCATATGTGCACTAACCCCTCTTCCATCGTGCTGCCCATAATTGTATATATATATATATGTATATATATATATATACATATATATATATATATATATATATATATATATATATATATATATATATATATATATATATATTATATATATTATTATATATACAATATATATTATATATATATATATTATATATAATTAAACATATAAATAACAATATATAACAATATATAATAATATATATAATATATATATATTATATATAATTATACATATATATATATATATATATATATATATATATATATATATATATATATATATATATATATATATATATATATATATAAATATATATATATATATATATATGTATATATATGGTAACATTTTATTATGGGGAACATATTCACCATTAATTAGTTGCTTTTTAACATGCAAATTAGTAACATATTGGCTCTTAATTTGTCATTATTAAGTACTTATTAATGCCTTATTCTATATGGCCTTATTATACAAGCAGTAAGCCATTAACTAAGAGTCTTCCCTCAATAACCTCAGAATTATTGCTTATTAGTAACCTTAACCCTAACCCTAACCCTTATATGTTCCCTTATTGTCCAAATAACTCTAAATTAAGTCTTTGTTACTTAGAATATGTTCCCCATACTAAAGTGTTACCATATATATATATATATATATATATATATATATATATATATATATATATATATATATATATATATATATATAAAGTAAAGCTATATGTTTGGCTAAATGCATTTGTCCTATGAATTTTGACGGACAAAAAAATGTACTTTGTGGAATTGGATTTGTTCTGCATTTAAATGTTATCTGATACTTGTTTTTGTCACCCTGACTTCAAAGCAAGTTGTTTATCAATCTGTTAATGAAAAATATAATAATCAATAACAGTAGCCTATGCAAATGATGTAAGGAGGCTATTATAGAATTGTAATTATATGCATTCACTGCTTCAAGGGCCCCTCAGCCATAATCGCAACATGGCCCTAAATGACATCCCTTATTTAAGTTAATGAAAGTCAATGAAAACATTAATTTCACAAAAACTCCTTCTAAAAAAATTTAACTTGAGAGGAGATTTGACAGACGGTGCATCTGATCAAGTCAGACAGCTCATTTCTAAAGTTTTGGCTCTGACTTCACACGTTTGGACACCTCTTGTTTTCAGCCACGCCTCTGGAAAAGACCTCCTTTGGGGGTCGCTGGTGACAAAGAATCATGGCCTTGGGTGAAGTGTCCTAGAAGTCAACCACTGGGTCACAGAAAGAGTTCTAAAGACAAGCAGGGGACAGTTCAAAGACCAAAATAGATTGGAACTGCCTGGGATTAACAACAAATGTCCGGTTTGGGTCGGGTGATATTTAATCAATTCCAACCAGATGATTATTCACATTCAAATAAAATTAAACCTGCGGCCCAAAATTTTGGGACCTCCAAAATGAAACATTTTTCGCCATACCTGACATGCCTGCAAAATATGTGGACTTTATGCTAATGTCATCATCATCATTTCTACCAAATAAGATCAAGATCTAAAATTGTTGAGTAAAAAAAAAATTATTATTATTTTCGCAATTTATCATCACCTATATGTGAAGTGTCCGAAATTTTAACTGTGACTCATTTGGTCAAAGTCCCTAGGCGGAGTTCGTTAAATTACAACAGCTTTTTTTTCACCAAAAATGAGTCAAAAACCATCGGAGCAAAGGGGCGGGGGGCGTGGTTGGGGGCGTGGTTAAGATATATATATATATATATATATATATATATATATATATATATATATATATATATATATATATTTATATATATATATGTATAAGAAATACTTGACTTTCAGTGAATTCTAGCTATATATATATATATATATATATATATATATATATATATATATATATATATATATATATATATGTATATATATATATATATATGTATGTGTGGGGGAAAAAATCACAAGACTACTTCATCTCTACAGGCCTGTTTCATGAGGGGTTCCCCAATCATCAGGAGATTTTAATGGGAGCATTCACATACCATGGTTTGTATAGGGCACAGAGTGGGTGGGTACAGGCTGGCGTAGGGGCGTGGTGATTGGCTCATGTGTTACCTAGGAGGTGTTTCCGTCTGTGGCGGCATGCTGATACAATTTCGCTGCGCTTGTTGAGGGATGACAGGTCTGGACGGTATATAATAAACAGTTTCTCTTTCAAGCATAGGTTGCATCTTTTATTACCACTATTGTAAGGTGTGCTGGATGGATTAAATTGAGCTACAGCTGTATGAACAATATACGACAAATTATCTCAAACCACAACAAAACAATTGCAAATGAGCCGTCGGCCCCCGGACAGAGCGACCCCAAAACCAACAAAGGCTGCAACTGCCGCAAGAAACCTGATTGCCCTCTCAACGGTGGGTGCTTACAAACATCAGTTGTTTACCAATCAAAGGTAACACGCAAGGACATTAACACATCCGACACATATGTAGGATTAACCGAGGGAGAGTTTAAAACCAGATGGAACAATCACAAGGCTTCTTTCAGGAACCAAAACCTGCGGAATACCACAGAACTCAGCAAACACATTTGGGACCTCAAAGACAATAATGTTGAATATTCAATAACATGGCAAATTCTTGCATCCAGCACACCTTACAATAGTGGTAATAAAAGATGCAATCTATGCTTGAAAGAGAAACTGTTTATTATATACTGTCCAGACCTGTCACCACGCCCCTACGCCAGCCTGTACCCACCCACTCTGTGCCCTATATAAACCATGGTATGTGAATGCTCCCATTAAAATCTCCTGATGATTGAGGGAACCCCTCATGAAACAGGCCTGTAAAGATGAAGTAGTCTTGTGATTTTTTTCCCACACATACATATATTGCGCTCTACTACGGTATCGAGCACTATTTTTTGGATAACCTTATTAAGACATATATATATATATATATATATATATATATATATATATATATATATATATATATATATATATATAAATAAAAGAAATACTTGAATTTCAGTGTTCATTTATTTACACATATACACACACATAACACTCATCTACTCATTGTTGAGTTAAGGGTTGAATTGTCCATCCTTGTTCTATTCTCTGTCACTATTTCAGAACACACACATTATACAAATATACATTATAAAATCAATAAGAAAACGGGAGCTCTAATTTGGGGGTCTGAATTAGGATCAGAAGTTCCTATATAAACATTGCGTACTCACGTCGCCTTTTTGTATTGATTACTGCAGCTGTGCACTGGATTCATTCACAAATACAAACTACAACTCACAAACACTTTAGAGTTAGGCTCCACCATCAGAATGTGTACTTAAACTTATAAAGA
>NC_084578.2:3030000-3042500 GCF_033978685.3 Nerophis lumbriciformis | reverse complement strand
TGTATATATATATATATATATATATATATATATATATATATATAGTTGTTGTTTTTTTACATCCCTAGTACGGTGTTGTACTTATTTTACGTCACCTTTGAAGTTAGAAATGTAAACATTATTTCAATGTGTCACATTTTTTAACACTTGTACGACAACTAATAATTAAATAGTAAATATCAACTTAAAATGATGAACTTTTTAAAATCAGATTATCAACGCTTTTTAACTTTGATTAATCGTGATTAATCGCATTGCTTCTATAATGTCAACTACCTCGAAGAAGAAAAAAAGCACACATGCAATTGTATAGTCATATTATGCACAAAAAAATTTTTAATCGTCCCTCACTTATTTGGTGACTGTGTTATTTCAACTATTCTGGGTGTATTTTGAAGAGAAATGTGCAATTAAGCACATTGTGTGTGTTCTCTGTATAATTAATGCATAAAAAGTCATTAAATTGGACTTCACACGATGATGAAACTTATCACCGAAGATTGTTATTACAATAACATATGACTGGCTGTGGAATAATGTGTAGTGAATGACAAAGTGATGTGGAACAAAGTGGGCAGCAATGCAGGATTACATGCATACTTTAATTGACTAAAGCTGTGTGTACAGTAATAAGAACTCACCGGAAAATCCGCGCCTTCCACGTCATCCCATAGAAATGTCTGCCTGCTGCTCCGTCTCTGTGAAATCTATTATAATAAAAGACTTGATTCTAACAATGGGTAGAAAACAATGCCGTTTATTATTACTTTTGCACATTTTTTATTTATTTATTTTTTATTTTTTATTTGTATCCACACAGAAAAATGAATACAACAATTTGTGCAGATTTTTTTTTAGCAAAATGTAGGAATTAAGTCACGATTAATGGCTATAATGAGAACCATTTGTACAGTAGCACGATACTTAACAAAAATGATAAGTACACCTCTGCATTACATTATATAACGTTACAAAATCCAAAAAAATAAATAAATATTCATCAATTTACAACAATTAATAATGTTATCAGAATTGTTTTTAGTTTGTTACAGAAAATACTTAAAGTGCATTAATTTGCCTAAAACAAAAACACCTGAAAAATAGAAATAAATAAAATCCATAAATAATAATAGTATATTCAAACACTTTAATCTATACAGAAAAATTAATTCCATAATGTGTGCATTTTTTTAAATAAAAAATTAGGAATTCAAAACACGATTAATGGCTATAATGAGTACCATTTTTACTGTAGCTCAGTACTTAAAAATTGTTATACGTACACCTCTGCATTATATTGTATAACAAAATCTAAAAAATAAATAAATGTTAATCAATTTACAATGAATAATAATTTGATTAAGATTTTTTTTAGTCTATAACAGAAATTACTTAAAGAGTATTAATTTGCCTAAAACTAAAACAAATAAAAAATATTTTTTTAAACGTTTTTGGACCTGAAAAATAGGATTAACAAAACTCCATAAATACTAATAATACATTCAAACACTACATTGAAATATTAATACAACAACCTGTGCTGATTTTTTAAAATCAGAATTTAGGAATTAAGTCACGATTAATGGCTATAATGAGTACCATTTGTCCAGTAGCATGATACTTAAAACTTGTTATAAGTACACCTCTGCATTACATTGTACAAAGTTAATAACTAAGTAAAAAAAAAGTTAAAAAAAAAATGTTGATCAACTTACAACAAATAATAATTTTATCAAGATTGTTTTAGTTTGTAACATAAAATACTTAAAGTGTATTAATTTGCCTAAAACTAAAAAAAAAAAGTATATCTTTAAACGTGTTTTGACCTGAAAAGTAGGATTAAATAAACTCCATAAATAATAATAATACATTCAAACACTTAAATCTACACAGAAAAATGAATACAACAATTTGTGTTGATTTATTTTCATCAAAATGTAGGAATTAAGTCACGATTAATGGCTATATTGAGTACCATTTGTACAGTAGCACGATACTTACATTTTTTTATAAGTACACCTCTGCATTACATTGTACAACGTTAACAAAGCCAAAAAAATAGATTAATCTTGATCAACTTACAACAAATAATAATGTTGTCAAGATTGTTTTTAGTCTGTAACAGAAAATACTTAAAGTGCATTAATTTGCCTAAAACTAAAAAAAACTAAACAATTATTTATTCTTTAAGCGTTTTTTTACCTGAAAAATAGGATTAAATAAACTCCATAAATAATAATAATAAACTCAAACACTTTAGTCTACACAGAAAAAGTAATACAACAATTTGTGATGATTTTTTTTTAATCAAAATGTAAGAATTAAGTCACGATTAATGGCTATGATGAGTACCATTTACAGTAGCACGATACTTAAAAATTGTTATAAGTACACCTCTGCATTACATTGTACAAAGTTAACAAAGTCCAAAAAATAAATAATTGTTGATCAACTTACAACAAATAAAAATGTTATTAAGATTGTTTTTAGTCCGTAACAGAAAATACTTAAAGTGTATTAATTTGCCTAGAACTAAAAAAAAAATTAAAATCTTTAAACGTTTTTTTGACTTGAACATTAGGATTAAATACACTTCATGAATAATAATAATACATTCAAACACTTTAATCTACACAGAAAAATGAATACAACAATTTGTGTTATTTTTTAAATAAAAATTTAGGAATTAAGTCACAATTAATGGCTATAATGAGTACCATTCGTACAGTAGCACGATCCTTAAAAAACGTTATAAGTACACCTCTGCTTACATTGTACAAAGTTAACAAAGTCCAAAAAATTACTAAATGTTGATCAACTTTCAACAAATAATAATATTATTAAGATTGTTTTTAGTCTGTAACAGAAAATACTCAAAGTGTATTCAATCAAAGAAATCAGTCTTTAAAAAAAATTTTACCCGAAAAATAGGATTAAAGAAACTCCATAAATAATAATAATACATTCAAACACTTTAATCTACACAGAAAAATGAATACAACAATTTGTGTGGATTTTTTTTCAGCAAAATGTAGGAATTAAGTCACGATTAATGGCAATAATGAGTACCATATGTACAGTAGCACAATACTTAAAACTTGTTATAAGTACACCTCTGCATTACATTGTATGCAGTTAACTAAGTCAAAAAATATATAATAATGTTGATCAACTTACAACAAATAATAATGTTATCAAGATTGTTTTAGTCTGTAACAGAAAATACTTAAACTGTATTCATTTGCCTAAAATTAAAGAAAACTTAAAAATTATTTGTTCCTCAAGTGTTTTTTTTTTACCTGAAAAATAGGATTAAATAAACTCCATAAATAATAATAATAAACTCAAACACATTAGTCTACACAGAAAAAGTAATACAACAATTTGTGCTGATTTTTTTTAATCATAATGTGAGAATTAAGTCACGATTAATGGCTATAATGAAAACCATTTGTAAAGTAGCACGATACTTAAAACTTGTTATAAGTACACTTCTGCAAATAAATGTTCATCAACTTACAACAAATAATAATTTTATCAAGATTGTTTTAGTTTGTAACAAAAAATACTTAAAGTGCATTAATTTGCCTAAAACTAAAAAAATAATAATTAATCTTTATTTGTTTTTTGACCTGAAAAGTAGGATTAAATAAACTTCATAAATAATAATAATATATTTGAACACTTTAATCTACACAGAACAATGAATACAACAATTTGTGTTGATGTTTTTACATCAAAATTTAGGAATTAAGTCACGATTAATGGCTATAATGAGTACCATTTGTACAGTAGCACAATACTTAAAAAATGTTATAAGTACACCTCTGCATTACATTGCATAAAGTTAACAAAATCCAAAAAATATAAAATAATGTTTTTAGTCTAACAGAAAATACTTAAAGTGCATTAAGTTGCCTAAAACAAAAAAAACAAAAAATCTTTAAACATTTTTTGACCTGAAAAATAGAAATAAATAAAATCAATAAATAATAAAAAAAAAAATACATTCAAACACTTTAATCTACACAGAAAAATTAATACAACAATTTGTACTAATTTTTTAAATAAAAAAATAGGAATTAAAAATACAATTAATGGCTATAATGAGTACCATTTGTACAGTAGCACGACACTTAAAGCTTGTTATAAGTACACCTCTGCATTACATTGTATAAAGTTAACTAAGTCAAAAAATAATAATAATGTTGATTAACTTACAACAAATAATAATGTTATCAAGATTGTTTTAGTTTGAAACAGAAAATACTTAAACTGTATTAATTTGCCTAAAACTAAAGAAAACTAAAAACATTATATATTTTTCAAGCAGTTTCTTTTTTACCTGAAAAATAGGATTAAATAAACTCCATAAATAATAATAATAAACTCAAACACTTTAATCTACACAGAAACACTTGTGCTGATTTTTTTTTAAATTAAAATGTAGGAATTAAGTCACGATTAATGGCTATAATGTATGAAGTTAACTAAGTCAAAAAATATATAATAATGTTGATCAACTTACAACAAATAATAATGTTATCAAGATTGTTTTAGTATGTAACAGAAAATACTTAAACTGTATAATAATAATAAACTCAAACACTCTTAATCTACACAGAAACATTTGTGCTGATTTTTTTTAATTAAAATGTAGGAATTAAGTCACGATTTGTACAGTAGCACGATACTTAAAACTTGTTATAAGTACACCTCTGCATTACATTCATGAAGTCACGATTAGTGGCTGTATTTGAGAAGAACTGACAAAGATTTTGATGTCTGCAAAACTGGAAGGAATTTAACACTCGGCCTTCAGAGGGCCACTTTTTCCTCCATGTCAGTGTGTGTGTGTGTGTGTGTGTGTGTGTGTGTGTGTGTGTGTGTGTGTGTGTGTTGTGTGTGTGTGTGTGTCTGGCAAATACTGTGATTTACGGTGCATTCCAAATATTGACTCCCCGTGTGACAGATAACCATAATCATCTCCCACGTTGCAGAGAATGTCTTTGGGACACAAAGTGTGTCTCTTAACTTTAATAATGGGGCCAGCTTTCCACCTCTCGGAGCCGCCGGGGCCGAACATCATTTTCCTCCTCCTCCTCTCCCACGTTCTCTTTGTTCCCGCTCCTCTCCTCCATGCCAGGCATTTTTCCAATTTGTATTGTTTGAGACCTTCAACATCCAGACTGAAGCCGTCATTGCAAATTACCGTAAGTCTTCAACTATAGAAAGTATTCCAATGGCAGAAATCTGCGCAGGTTATTACGGTAATGTAAGGCTCGGACAGGCACCCAGCAGAGTAGGCGTGGTTTGTTTCCATGGCAACCAGCCTGAAACAGGGGTTGCCAGGGACGGATACCAGACGCAGATTTGTATAACAAAATTCTGCAGAAAAGTGATATTATACAAGATTGCAGGCGGTTTTTTTATTATTTTTTTTAATTTCATTTAAAAACAAACTGACTGGGATTAAAATCTATTTTGCGAGGGCCAGAAACATGTTTCTTCAATAAATAGAAGGACAACTAAAAACAGGAAATGTCACGCACAAGAGTTAAAAGTAAAATTGACTCACAATATATACATATAGATTAACAAAAAACATGAAAAAATACAAATGTTTCAATAAAAACAAATTAAAACCAAGAGCAATATAAAAAGCGTCTCGGTCTTTTAAAATGTTGCTGAGTTTGTCGCATTTTTGCTGCGTTTTGCTTGATTGTAAGAAATGTTGATCAAAGGGTGCGACGCTCATATGTTGTTAATTTTCAGTGTTTTATCCTTCGTAGTTAATGTTGTAAATCCCACATTCTTTATTTCCGTGAACATTCTGGGTTTCTCATTCAGTACAAACATGTCAAAATCTATTCTGTTCTGTAAAGTGGTCCGTCATAACGGAGACACGAGCACAAAGGCTGTACAGCAGATTCTTTACATCGGAATATATATATATATATATATATATATATATATATATACAAATATATATATATATATATATATATATATATATATATATATATATATATATATATATATATATATATATATATATATATATATAAAAAATATGTATGTATGTATGTATGAATGTATGATTGTGTATGTATATATATATATATATATATATATATACATATATATATACACACTGTATATATAAATGTATGATTGTGTATGTATGTATATATATATATATATATATATATATATATATATATATATATATATATATATATATATATATATATATATATATATATATATATATACATATATATGTATGCATATTTACATACACAGTATTTATATATATATATATATATATTCATACATACATATATACAGTGCATGTATATGTATATATATATATATATATATATATATATATATATATATATATATATATATGTGTGTGTTAATATATGTATATATGTGTGTGTCCATCCATCCATCCATTTTCTACCGCTTATCCCTTTTGGGGTCGCGGGGGGTGTTGGAGCCTATCTCAGCTGCAATCGGGCGGTGTGTGTGTATATATATATATATATATATATATATATATATATATATATATATATATATATATATATATATATATATACAGGTAAAAGCCAGTAAATTAGAATATTTTGAAAAACTTGATTTATTTCAGTAATTGCATTCAAAAGGTGTAACTTGTACATTATATTTATTCATTGCACACAGACTGATGCATTCAAATGTTTATTTCATTTAATTTTGATGATTTGAAGTGGCAACAAATGAAAATCCAAAATTCTGTGTGTCACAAAATTAGAATTTTACTAATTTGGTAATATAACTGATGGTGGAAACTTTACACTAGACTTCAGGCAAAGTGGATCCTGTGCCTCTTCTGTCTTCCTCCAGACTCTGGGACCTCGATTTCCAAAGGAAATGCAAAATTTGCATGGTTGGGTGATGGTTTGGGGTGCCATGTCATCTGCTGGTGTCGGTCCACTCTGTTTCCTGAGATCCAGGGTCAACGCAGCCGTCTACCAGCAAGTTTTAGAGCACTTCATGCTTCCTGCTGCTGACCTGCTCTATGGAGATGGAGATTTCAAGTTCCAACAGGACTTGGCGCCTGCACACAGCGCAAAATCTACCCGTGCCTGGTTTACGGACCATGGTATTTCTGTTCTAAATTGGCCCGCCAACTCCCCTGACCTTAGCCCCATAGAAAATCTGTGGGGTATTGTGAAAAGGAAGATGCAGAATGCCAGACCCAAAAACGCAGAAGAGTTGAAGGCCACTATCAGAGCAACCTGGGCTCTCATAACACCTGAGCAGTGCCAGAAACTCATCGACTCCATGCCACGCCGCATTAACGCAGTAATTGAGGCAAAAGGAGCTCCAACCAAGTATTGAGTATTGTACATGCTCATATTTTTCATTTTCATACTTTTCAGTTGGCCAACATTTCTAAAAATCCCTTTTTTGTATTAGCCTTAAGTAATATTCTAATTTTGTGACACACGGAATTTTGGATTTTCATTGGTTGCCACTTCAAATCATCAAAATTAAATGAAATAAACATTTGAATGCATCAGTCTGTGTGCAATGAATAAATATAATGTACAAGTTACACCTTTTGAATGCAATTACTGAAATAAATCAAGTTTTTCAAAATATTCTAATTTACTGGCTTTTACCTGTATATATATATATATATATATATATATATATATATATATATATATATATATATATATATATATATATATATATATGCATATACTGTATATATGTATGCATGTATATATTTATGTATGTATATGTATCTGTGTTAATATATGTATATGTGTGTGTGTGTGTGTGTGTGTGTGTGTGTGTGTGTGTGTGTGTGTGTGTGTGTGTGTGTGTGTGTGTGTGTGTGTGTGTGTGTGTGTGTATATATATGTATATACTATATACATGTATGTATGTATATATGTATGTATGTATAAATATATATATATATATATATATATATATATATATATATATATATATATATATATATATATATATATATATATATATATATACACACACACACTATTTGCTCCCCCTCTGGTCAACATATGAAATAACAAGTGTGTGTAAGAAAATGAAATGCGCCACCTTTGGCCAGAATTAGGTTAAAAAAATAGAATAAATATGTATATAGAGACATACTGTAATAACTTTAAGTCAATAATGAAGAAGAACCAATTACAACCAAAAAATTGTCTTTTTCTCACAATGGTCAACTTTTTTTCTCATAAAATTGGGAACAATTTCCCATGTTCTTTCTGTTTCTGTAATATTGGAACATTTTCTCGTAAAATTATTACTTTTTCATGTCAAATTATTTATTTTTCATGGAAAATGGTGACATTTGTTATATAAAATTCTGACTTGTGTCACAATATTGCCAATTTGTTTGTTGTTCTTGTAAAATATTGAAATTTTTTGAGTGAACCCGTTCTCAAACAATGGCAATAAAAACGATTCTGATTCTGATTAAAATTATGACTTTTGTCATAATTTAGCCAAGTAAAATTCCGATTGTTATTATGATATTTGCCAAAATTTTTAAGTTTTCTTATAAAATTGTGACTTTTGTCCAGTAAAATTACGATTCCTTTCACAAAATTGTCAAAATGTTAAGCTTTTCTTGTAAAACTGCGACTGTTATTGAGTAAAATTCCAACTTTTATCATAAAATTGCACAAATGTTTGAATTTTCTTGTAAAATGTTGACTTGCGTTGAGTAAAATGACGACTTTTTTTATAATCCTGCAATATTCTACGTTTTTTCTTGTGAAATTGTGACCTTTTTCTTGTGAAATTCCAACTAATTTTTTACAACAAGCTTTTTTATATTTACGTAGTATGTATATATTATTAATGTTGTAAATACACTTCTAGAAAGGGTGGTCCTAAAGAGGTAGATATAGAGGTAGAGGTAGAATTTCTCATTTGCACCCCTGCTGGTGACATCTATCAAAAGAGGGATTTCTCAAATTGACCATGTGTCGCTTTTAAAAGTGCTCACCCTCTGGTCAACATATGAAATAACAAGTGTGTGTAAGAAATTAAAATGCGCCACCTTTGGCCAAAATTAAGTTAAAAAAAATATATAAATATGTACATAGAGACATACTGTAATAACTAGAAGTCAATAATGAAGATTAAAAACCAATTATAAGCAAAAAATTAAAAAAATAAACGTAAATCAGTCTTTTTCTCACAATGCGTGAACTTTTTTTCTTATAAAATTGGGAACAATTTCTCATGTTCTTTCTGTTTCTGTAATATTGCAACATTTTCTCATAAAGTTATTACTTTTTTATGCAAAATGGTGACATTTGTCGTATAAAATTCTGACTTGTATTACAATATTGCCAATTATTTTATTGTCCTTGTAAAACAATGACATTTTATGAGGTAAAATTAGGACGTTTGTCATAATTTTGCCAAGTAAAATTCTGATTGTTATTATGATAATTGCAAACATTTTTAAGTTTTATTATAAAATTATGACTTGTGTCCAGTAAAATTACGACTCTTTTCATAAAATTGTCAAAATGTTAAGCTTTTCTTGTAAAATTGCGACTGTTATTGAGTAAAATTCCAACTTTTATCATAAAATTGCACAAATGTTTGGTTTTTCTTGTAAAAGTTTGACTTGCGTTGAGTAAAATGACGACTTTTATTATAATACTGCCAACATTCTACGTTTTTTCTTGTGAAATTGTGACCTTTTTCTTGTGAAATTCCAACAAATTTTTTACAACAAGCTTTTTTATATTTACGTAGTATGTATATGTTATTAATGTTGTAAATACACTTCTAGAAAGGGTGGTCCTAAAGAGGTAGATATAGAGGTAGAGGTAGAATGTCTCATTTGCACCCCTGCTGGTGACATCCATCAAAATGAGGGTGACCCCAAAAAAGAGGGATTTCTCAAATTGAACGTGTCGCTTTTAAAAGTGCTCCCCCTCAGGTCAACATATGAAATAACAAGTGTGTGTAAGAAATGAAAATGCGCCACCTTTGGCCAAAATTAAGTTAAAAAATATATATAAATATGTATATAGAGACATACTTTAATAACTTGAAGTCAATAATGAAGATTAAAAACCAATTATAAGCAAAAAATTACAAAAAATAAACGTAAATCAGTCTTTTTCTCACAATGCGTGAACTTTTTTTCTTATAAAATTGGGAACAATTTCTCATGTTCTTTCTGTTTCTGTAATATTGCAACATTTTCTCTTAAAGTTATTACTTTTTCATGCAAAATGGTGACATTTGTCGTATAAAATTCTGACTTGTATTACAATATTGCCAATTATTTTATTGTCCTTGAAAAACAATGACATTTTATGAGGTAAAATTAGGACTTTTGTCATAATTTTGCCAAGTAAAATACTGATTGTTATTATGATAATTGCCAACATTTTTAAGTTGTATTATAAAATTATGACTTTTGTCCAGTAAAATTACGACTCCTTTCACAAAATTGTCAAAATGTTAAGCTTTTCTTGTAAAATTGCGACTGTTATTGAGTAAAATTCCAACTTTTATCATAAAATTGCACAAATGTTTGGTTTTTCTTGTAAAAGTTTGACTTGCGTTGAGTAAAATGACGACTTTTATCATAATACTGCCAACATTCTACGTTTTTTCTTGTGAAATGGTGACCTTTTTCTTGTGAAATTCCAACTAATTTTTCACAACAAGCTTTTTTATATTTACGTAGTATGTATATATTATTAATGTTGTAAATACACTTCTAGAAAGGGTGGTCCTAAAGAGGTAGATATAGAGGTAGAGGTAGAATGTCTCATTTGCACCCCTGCTGGTGACATCTATCAAAATGAGGGTGGCCCCAAAAAAGAGGGATTTCTCAAATTGACCGTGTGTCGCTTTTAAAAGTGCTCCCCCTCAGGTCAACATATGAAATAACAAGTGTGTGTAAGAAATTAAAATGCGCCACCTTTGGCCAAAATTAAGTTAAAAAATATATATAAAAATGTATATAGAGACATACTGTAATAACTAGAAGTCAATAATGAAGATTAAAAACCAATTATAAGCAAAAAATTACAAAAAATAAACAAAAATCAGTCTTTTTCTCACAATGCGTGAACTTTTTTTCTTATAAAATTGCGAACATTTTCTCATGTTCTTTCTGTTTCTGTAGTAATGCAACATTTCCTCGTAAAGTTATTACTTTTTCATGCAAAATGGTGACATTTGTCGTATAAAATTCTGACTTGTATTACAATATTGCCAATTATTTTATTGTCCTTGTAAAACAATGACATTTTATGAGGTAAAATTAGGACTTTTGTCATAATTTTGCCAAGTAAAATTCTGATTCTTATTATGATAATCGCCAACATTTTTTAAGTTTTATTATAAAATTATGACTTTTGTCCAGTAAAATTACGACTCCTTTCACAAAATTGTCAAAATGTTAAGCTTTTCTTGTAAAATTGCGACTGTTATTGAGTAAAATTCCAACTTTTATCATAAAATTGCACAAATGTTTGGTTTTTCTTGTAAAATTTTGACTTGCGTTGAGTAAAATGACGACTTTTAATATAACACTGCCAACATTCTACGTTTTTTCTTGTGAAATTGTGACCTTTTTCTTGTGAAATTCCAACTAATTTTTCACAACAAGCTTTTTTATATTTACGTAGTATGTATATATTATTAATGTTGTAAATACACTTCTAGAAAGGGTGGTCCTAAAGAGGTAGATATAGAGGTAGAGGTAGAATGTCTCATTTGCACCCCTGCTGGTGACATCTATCAAAATGAGGGTGGCCCCAAAAAAGAGGGATTTCTCAAATTGAACGTGTGTCGCTTTTAAAAGTGCTCCCCCTCAGGTCAACATATGAAATAACAAGTGTGTGTAAGAAATTAAAATGTGCCACCTTTGGCCAAAATTAAGTTAAAAAAAATATATAAATATGTACATAGAGACATACTGTAATAACTTGAAGTAAATAATGAAGATTAAAAACCAATTATAAGCAAAAAATTACAAAAAATAAACAAAAATCAGTCTTTTTCTCACAATGTGTGAACTTTTTTTCTCATAAAACTGGTAACAATTTCTCATGTTCTTTCTGTTTCTGTAATAATGCAACATTTTCTCGTAAAGTTATTACTTTTTCATGCAAAATTTGTCGTATAAAATTCTGTCTTGTGTTACAATATTGCCAATAATTTTATTGTCCTTGAAAAACAATGACATTTTATGAGGTAAAATTAGGACTTTTCTCATAATTTTGCCAAGAAAAATTCTGATTGTTATTATGATAATTGCCAACATTTTTTAAGTTTTATTATAAAATTATGACTTTTGTCCAGTAAAATTACAACTCCTTTCACAAAATTGTCAAAATGTTAAGCTTTTCTTGTAAAATTGCGACTGTTATTTAGGAAAATTCCAACTTTTATCATAAAATTGCACACATTTTTGGTTTTTCTTG
>NC_084578.2:3020000-3025000 GCF_033978685.3 Nerophis lumbriciformis | reverse complement strand
ATATATATATATATATATATATATATATATATATATATTTTATTTTTTTATTTTTTTTTCTCTCTGTTTGTGATTTTTTTTGTTACTTTTTTTTTCTTTTAGTCAGTTCGTGTGAGTCTCTTACTCACTGTGATATAAAATGTATATATAATTTATATATATGTATGTATATATATATATATATATATATATATATATATATATATATATATATATATATATTTTATTTTTTTATTTTTTTTTCTCTCTGTTTGTGATTTTTTTTGTTACTTTTTTTTTCTTTTAGTCAGTTCGTGTGAGTCTCTTACTCACTGTGATATAAAATGTATATATAATTTATATATACGTATATATATATATATATATATATATATATATACATATATATAAATTATATATACATTTTATAATTTATATATATGTATATATATATACATATATATAAATTATATATACATTTTATAATTTATATATATGTATATATATATATATATATATACATATATATAAATTATATATACATTTTATATCACAGTGAGTAAAAGACTCACACGAACTGACTAAAAGAAAAAAAAGTAACAAAACAAACAAAAACAAAACAATATCTATATATATATATATATATATATATATATATATATATATATATATATATATATTTATTTTAATTTAATATTTTTTGTAATTATTTTATTTTACTTATTTATTTATTAATTTATTTATTTGATTGTATTATTTATTTATTTAGTGTGTTCTTTTTGTTGGGAGAGAGAGGGGTAACAACTGTCTGTTTTATCAGTACCTGTATTATGATTTCCCTATCAAATTAATAAATAAATATTATTTAAAAATAAAATAAAAAATACTATTTAATGGAGTGATTTTTTTTTTTTTTTTTTTACAAAATGTTTTTGTTTTTTCACTTGTGGTTGTTGTTTACAGTAGTGTAGAACTGCACTGAGATTAGTTTCTAATATGATGACGGCTTATGTATAAGTATAAATATTATTATTAGAGAAACCCTTTCAGTGTCATGCAGTGCAGTTCTACAGCCAAAAAGCCAAACATTTTTGTTGTTGTTGTTGTTGTTTTTTTGCATTAAATACTGAAAAATAAATGTATGATCCTAAACCAAAAACACTGCATATTAAAAATGCTGTCAAAAATGAACGCAATAGAAAAATGCTGCAAAATGCCTCTTGCTGCAAAATGCCTCTTGCTGCACCAAACGATAATATAAATGTATTTAATAAAGTCAAATACAAATAAGACAACAAGAGAAGTATCCCACACTTCTCTTTTCTAAAGTAAATGTGTACAGCGGATATAGTTCATCTACATCTACTATATGATTTGTCTTAATTACTGGACAGGACAGAAAAAAATAGGATTAAAAAATATCTCTTTTTTAATTTGGACAGCCCTAATATTTACAGCAATTTAGCATAACTGCAGAGCTGTGATTGTGCAGTTTTTCTTTTAATATTTACAGCTAAATGCTGTAAATCCACAGTTGTAATTACGTAGTTAATTACAATAAAATAACACCTAGATTTTATGCTGCAATTTTAAAATTATAAATGTATTGTTAATTACTCTCTCAGTATTTTTTTTAAGGTTATGGATATTTCAGTCACAAAACATCACAGAAATATGAAAGCTGAAAGTGTTTATTTTATGCCTTAAAATAATGCTTATTTGACTTTACATTTTTTTTTGTACAAATGCTTCTTATTCTATTGTATTTTATTTCACTTAAGTTATTGCTGTGTTGCTTTCCTTTGTCTTGTTAGCTGTTTTGGCACCAAAACAAATCCCTTGTGTGTGTAAATGATGTGAAAACTTATCCGGATTCTGTCTAAAATGATAATATTTTAACGTTAAAAAAAAGAATAGTTAATTGCTGTGAAATAAAAGGGTATCTTACTGTATGTTGTAATGTTCCAGTGAATTTTGATGACCTTATTTTGCTGTTGGAAAAAAATTATGTTGTTTTTCTTCGATCTAGAGAAATGTCATTATAATCTGAGGGGTACGCCAAAACTATTTGACTTGACCTGGGGGCTTTATGATTAGTTACATAGCTAAATTAAATACACTAGAGGATAAATGTGACACAAAATTAACCTTTACACTTACCTTAATTCTTTTTTTGTTTGTTTTTATTCAGTGACACTTCTCTGTATGTTTGTGTTTTTTTTTTTTTTTTACTTTTTTTTTTTCTTTTAGTCAGTTCGTGTGAGTCTCTTACCCACTGTGATATAAAATGTACATATAATATATATATATATATATATATATATATATATATATATATATATATATATATATATATATATATATATATATAAATATATATATATATATATATATATATATATATATATATATATATATATATATATATATATATATATATATATACATATATATATATATATATATATATATATATATATATATATATATATATATATATATATATATATATACATATATATATATATATATATATATATATATATATATATATATATATATTTATCAGCGCACGATTCGGATCAGTTAGATACTTTGGGGGCAATGACTCGATTTAGAATCGATTCTAAATTAATACTTTTTTTAAAATAACATTGGGTGCCAATTCCATAAAAAAACGCTAACTAATAAAAGCTAAAAACTAAAAAGAAAATTAAAACTAACGAAAAAAAACAAAAACTGACTAGCCATTCATCCATTTCCTACCGCTTGTCCCGTTCGGGGTAGAAAAAAACCTAAAATGCTAAATTTAAAAAAAGCTAAAACACTAACTAAAAAAATCTAAAATGCTAACTAAACATTAAATAAAGTCAAATATAAAAACAGGCAACAAGAGAAGCAGGCAAACAGATATAGATCATCTACATCAACAACATGATGTGCATCACTCTGGCTGGAAAAGACGGATTAAAAAAAAAACATTAAAAAACTAAACAATTTAAAAAACGTGTTCTTAATAGGGATGTCCGATAATGGCTTTTTGCCGATATCCGATATTCCGATATTGTCCAACTCTTTAATTACCGATACCGGTATCAACCGATACCAATATATACAGTCGTGGAATTAACACGACTGTATATATATATATATATATATATATATATATATATATATATATATATATATATATATATATATATATATATATACATATATATATATATATATATTTTTTTATATATATATATATATATATATATATATATATAGTCGTGTTAATTCCACGACTGTATATAAAATGTAGGACTTTATTTTAACATAACATTTTTTGTAATTATTTTATTTTATTTTATTTATTTATGTATTTATTTATTTATTTATTTATTAATTTATTTATTTATTTTTTTTTTTATTTTTTTTTATTTTATTATTTATTTATTTAGTTTGTTTTTTTTGTTGGGGGGAGAGGGGTAACAACTGTCTGTTTTAAAAGTACCTGTATTATGATTTCCCTATCAAATTAATAAATAAATATGATTTAAAAATAAAATAACAAATACTATTTAATGCAGTGATTTTCTTCTTTTGTTTTTGCAAAATGTTTTTGTTTTTTTTACTTGTGGTTGTTGTTTACAGTAGTGTAGAACTGCACTGAGATTAGTTTCTAATATGATGACGGCTTATGTATAAGTATAAATATTATTATTAGAGAAACCCTTTCAGTGTCATACAGTGCAGTTTTACAGCCAAAAAGCCACAAATTTTTGTTGTTGTTGTTTTTTTGCATTAACTACTGAAAAATAAATGTATGATCCTAAACCAAAAACACTGCATATTAAAAATGCTGTCAAAAATGAACGCAAAAGCTGCAAAATGCCAAAAAAACAAAGCATAAAACACCAGCGTAAGGAGAAAGGCCGTCACTTCTCAGAACAAAACAAAAGTTAGCCAAGCTCCTCGGGGTGCCAGACGTGAGAGATATCCATCATTTCAGGTGCCCAGAAGAAAGTTGGAGGAATGAAAAGACATTTTTCTTTCTTAATAGTGAAAAATATTGCAATTGTAGTCTATAAAGAATATCCCTCAGGTCTGGCGCCCCTGCTAGTCTGGCTAATTCTGGTTTTGGTCTGTGAGCTTGCAGCATTCCTCATCATGCACGTCTTTTTTAGGGTCTGACTGTATTTGTGGTGTTTATAGCACGTGTTGTTTTTCTTGTTGTTGTTGTTGTTGACGATGATCCTGCAGCGTTTATGTGATTTGTCATTTGCAGCATTTTCACGCTGCATATTTGTGTGTTTTGTAATGTAATGTAATGTACAATAAGAAACATGTTGTACATATTTATGAAAAATAACTGAATAAACGCATAATTGTGTAGGAACTGAAAATGTCCACAATTCTTACACATTTTGCTCCGGCGTATTTTGGAGGAATTTTGACCCCCAAAAAATGTCAACATTCTTAAAATTAAAAGAGGTTTATTGCAACGACATGAAAATTAAAGCAACAAAATTAAACACAAAAGGTAAGTCACCGGAAGAGCATTTTAATGTTAATTAAACAAAAAATATTGTTTGTATTCAATAAATAAATATATAATTTTGATTTGAACTACAAGTTCAAATCAAAATTATATATTTATTATTTATTATTTATTTATTAATGTTGTGGTATTTTTGTTTGGTTTTAAAGAAATCACAGGTTTTTTTTAAAACAACATCTTAGTGACTTATTATGCTAAAAAATATGAAACCTATAACAGAATTATTAATGATTATAATAAAAAATGTAGAATTTTATTTGAATGATAAGATACAGTTATGCAAATTGCACAATAATCAATAACCAAAATCTACAAATTATTTTCATGTATTAGGAAACTAATTTAGATTTGTTTTAGATACTTTCAGAAAAAAAAAAAAAAATCCCAACATCAAGTATGGTCCGTGTTCTTTCTGTTCATTTTATTGGCAATTCTGAAACGCAAATCCAAAAACAAAATAAAGGCCGTTTTTTCA